>NC_056743.1:1528715822-1528878322 GCF_019279795.1 Protopterus annectens | reverse complement strand
TTGGCTTTGTTTGGTCCCTTGGGCTTCACCCTCGGGACCAAACCACGCCAACCGTGGGTAAATCCAGCATTACCCACACCCAGGCGTGGGTTATTGCTATAATACAGACTCCCCCTACCAAAAAAAAAAAAAAAAAATATATATATATATATATATATATATATATATATATATATATATATATATACAGAGAATGATAGCCTTTCCATGCCAGGCAACCTATAGCATGTCAGGATTCTTATGAAAATTATCTTTGCACAGCTTCCATCTGTAATAAGTCCCACTTTGAGTATGGACAGAATAATTAATTATGTTCTGCTATGGACCTAATATATGCAATATACAGCTTAGTTAATAAATCAGGAGATCTGTAGGGTAAGTATCTAAAAATGAGACATACAAGGTTCATAACTTTAGATTTCACAAACCTGAAACTACCTATAAAGCACATCCTACTGTTTATTAGATTACCCTCATTTTTATAACTGCCTACAGTACTGATAGTGAAATTTTCAAATCAAATAATATTGCTGATTTTGGCAGGACCAAACAACATAATACTTCTTTTTAGCAGGCAAAATATTATATATTTTATAAATAAGAATATTATGTGTTATAGATATAGATTTATATTTTAAATATTATTTTATTTTTAATAATTCTTTTTATCAGAATTCAGGTTAAACTCATTAATCTTTAACCAGCCATTAACCAACAAGATTTAGGTAGCAAAGGGGGTAAAATAATTTTCATTTGTTGTAAAGTACCCAATTTTGATATCATCAACATATTTTGATAACCAAATGTCTGAAGACATAAAACAAAAATATTCCTATGACAGAACGCTGGATTATACCTCCTAAATACACATTTGATCAGTCAGAATAATGATAAAGAATTATGACTGTTGTATATCTTTTAACTAGTGGTGAATCCATTCAACAACATATAAAGTTACACCTAAATTAAGCATATTGTTAATTATTATACAGTGCAGTACACTGTGAAAAGCTGTTGACAGATGCAAAAATACAACAGCAGCACATAGCACCCCCCATCTAAAGCCTTGCTAACAGGCTAACAAAGTATACCTTTTTTCCTTGAATCTTTCTCACAGTCATGCAATCCCCAAGGATCTGAAACTCTCAGCCAGTACAGTGACACTGTAAAAATAGTTTCATGAGTATACTGAACCATTGAAGAATAAAAACATTAGTTGTATTGTATTATCAACAGGTATGCACAGCAATGTTTAGCTCATTTACATGACAAATTAGAGCTTGCAAAGGATTTTATTCATTTTTGCATAGAGCATAAAGTGGCATTTCTCTGTGGTCATATATGGCCTTCCATGTTGCTCACTGCTAACTGTCATACAACGTATGAACAGGAAGATAATTTTTATAATCCTTTTGTGGGCATGCATGTGATGTGTCTCTCTATTTTGACCACATTAAAAGTTTTAGTAGGAGTCTAGCACAGAGATTAAAAGTAGAAGCAAGCAGAAGATAGAACACAAGGTAAATAAATAAGGAGTAAATAGAATGGAGGTAGGTTAGAAACATATTCACAACTTTTTAGCTCAACAGTGCTAGACAAATTCATACTTTTTGGTTAGAAAGTGCCAAACGTGATGATGTAATTTACAACCCAATGATAGGAATGTTAAATTTCAGGGAAATGGAACACATGATTAACAAGAAAAGAGAACTACATATGAATGTATTTGAAACCATGTATTTCCTACGTATGTTCTTGAATCAAAGAATTAGCCAGTGATGCCACAGAATCATACACAGGGAAGGTGTCAGTATAGCACTTCTCAGGGTGATAGAACATGATAGTAAGAAGGAAGAAATAACAACTGAATGGATTTGAACTCTTGCCTTTGTCACTGATATTCCTTAGAGCAGAGCATTAGCAAAGCATGTCACAGAAGCACTCATAAGTAAGGCTTCTGAAAACACATTTCAGGGAAATGTAACCCACTGATAATACAAACACATTAGAATGGATTTGAAACTCTGCCTTTTTCACAAAAATGCCCTGAATCAGAGCATCAGCAAGACATGCCACAGAAGCACTTATAGGAAAAGTGTCAATAAATGCATTTCAGGGGAATGAAACCCATAATAGCAATAAAAGAGAAATGCATCTGATTGCACTTGAACCCCTGCCTTTGTAACTGATATTTTCTAGATCAGAACATTCCCAAGTAAAGCCACATAAAAACTTATGAAGGTGTCAGAAAGAACACATTTCAAGAGAATGTTCGAACAGTGCTGAAAACTGAAAACAGGACACTGGTAAACAGCATACAATCTTCAGGGGATTAAAACCCTCCACCCAGTGTATTGAAAATATACACACTGCATGAGTACAGAGAGTCATGGAAACAGTTAGATTACATGAATTAGGTTTATCACATGTTATATTTGCATGGTGATACATTTTGGCAATCAGTTCATTTGTATGAGCAATGGAAAGTTATTAGCATGTGAGATGAATCTTTTGCAGACTGACACAAGATAGGTCTAAATGGATTTGGGGGTCCTATTGACTCATCAACAGCACTTTAAGTGTTGTTTATTTGCTGGGAAAAGATTGAAACAAGTTTCATAACAGTGGAGTTTTCTCCACTGTTGTGCAACCTAGGAGTAGGTATATTTAAGTTCTGGAGGTGTGAGGGATGTCCTCTCACATGGATTGATGCTGAGAGGCATTCCCTTCATAGGTTCATAGGTTCATAGGTAGGTACTAGGCTATCGGCCCAAGGGCCTATGCAAGCCTAGCCAACAAGGTTCCCTGGCTTACGCCACCCAAGAAAGTTATTTTCCTGTGCCACTGATGAGCAGAGACACAGAAGTGATCCCCGGGGTGTATTTCCTATTTCCCATCCACTCATCAAGATTTTTCTTGAAGAGTGCTAATGAAGAATATTGCTTGACATAGATGGGTAGCCTGTTCCAGAGTATGGGAAGTCTCTGGGATAGGAATCTATCCTTCCAGCATGTCCTGTTTATTGTGGTGACAAGGTTTAGGTCCCTAGAGCATGTAGCTCGGAGGGATTGGGATTTCTTTAGGTGTAGCATGTCCAACAGCTCTGGGTTTGACATAGCTTTATATGTTAGGCAGAGATCACCTCTGAGTAGGCGATATGCTACGGAGTAAAGCTGGAGTTTTTTGAGGCGGTCAGTGTAGGGCATTTGTTTGAGTCCAGTAATCCTCTTTGTGAGGTACTTCTGTGGCCTTTCCAGCTGCTGCAGATGTCTTGTGAGGTACATTCCAAAAGGGGTGTTGTACTCTATAATGGGTCTAATGAGTGATGAGTAGAGGGTAACGATGACCTCTTTTTCCTGGGCGAGAACCCTTTACAACCTTATGATTTAAAAGGGTTGTAAACATTGTAAAACCTTATGGTTTAAAAGGGTTGTAAACATTGTAAAACCTTTAACTCATTACAGCCGAGTGACGTCCCCAGGCATTTCTGCAGTTACCTCCTACTGCTTCTAGGCAACAAATATTGCTTGTTCATATTTGTAGGTTCATAGGTCAGTATTAGGCTAACTGCCCTTACGAGACATTTTAAGCCTAGCCAATTATCCCTTGTGAGACTCAAACCCTGCACCTTGAATTTGCAAGGCAAACACCTTAACCATTAGGCCACCCTCCCAGCAATACGAATTGCATTAATAATTCCAAAACATGTTACATAAAAGGTATCAGAAAATTTTATCTTGAAGCATACATGATGGCAAACACAATTGTATTGATATATCTTCTCTGTCAATGGGTATTTGTTAAAAATATAAGGTGAAAACGTTATTTTTTAAATGCTGAAGCCATGCCCACTGGGAGTTAAAGGTCAATGCTCAAAAGAGCTCTACTGGAGGGAATGAGTTAAAACCTTCCTGCAAAATTACTTACCTCTGTGGTTCATCAAAACTCATTTTTCTCTTTTCCATTGATCAGACAGCATTCAATTAAAGTGCTTTCAGTGGCCCATGTTTCCTGGATTTGAATCACTGTCTCTCTAATTGATATTGTCTGGACCACCGCATTAAGTAAAGCTACAGAAGAACTTATAACAAAGGTGTCAGCAAGCACACATTTCAAGGAAATGTTAGAACAATGCTAAAGACTAAAAACTGAACATTGTAAAACAAGATACAACCATCAGGGGATTAAAACTTTCCAGCCAGTGCATTGACAATGTGTGCATTACTGCATGAATACATTGAGCCATGGAAGGTATTATGTATACATATTGCTTACCTTATTTCAAATTTCATAGTAAGTTACTAGCAATACGAATTTTTATTTGCTGATACTTGGTAGACCTAAATGGATTTGAACCCCTACCTGAATAACCAATATTATCTAGTCAGTGCAAAAGCAAGTAAAGTCAAAGAAAAATGCATAGCAAAGGTTTACTCATGCAGTGATGCATACATTGTCAATACACTGGGTACAGGATATTAATCCCCTGATAGTTGTACCTTGTTTTACAAAGCTCAGTTTTCTGAACAGTGTTGAAAACTGAAAATTGTAATGCAATATACAACCATTATGGGATTAGAAACTTGCAGCCAATGTACCATGAATGTACACTTCCCATCATGAATATACTGTGTCATGGAAGCCATTATGGGGAACATGTTAACTTTAAAGTATCTTGTTATTTTGAGGTGACACACACCTAATCTCAGCTCACTTGTGAGACCAGGGGCAATATCGTTTGGGCAGATTAGGAATCTTTCTTAATTTTTGACAGAGGGCAGAAAGTATAATTTCTCTGTGGCTGTATATGTCCATTGACGTCGCTCTCTAACAGCTGAATTTGAATTATAAACCCTTTGTAGCAATGTGAATAGTATCTATTTTTCTGGATCACAGTTTGGAAATTAGAGTATAGAATTCAGATGAAAAGGGGAAGCAAGCAGATGGTACAACACAAGGTAAGCAAATGAGGAATGAACAGAATCAAAGTGGGATAGGAGCATACCTCTCAAATTCGTAGCTCAATGATTATGTTGATCTACAATCAATATTTGTAATAGGCTCTTAAATGATATGATTTGTGATACAGTAATAATCAATATTTAATTTGGTCATAGGTTCATAGGTTCATACTAGGCTATCCCAAGGGGCATTTTTATAAGCCTAGCCCATAGTTATGTGGCTTTCGCCACCCCTTTAGTTTGAATAAAAACTATGCCTATCATTTTGCTGTGCCTCTGTCAAGCAGTGACAATGATTTACTGATAGCATTTATTAATGATTTTGGTCAGGCAACAACACTTTTTTAGGCTAAATGATTGTAATCTATCATATATACATTACTGATATATCCAAGACATTGAGACATATGAGAGGGACTGTTATTGTGGGATAGGTGCCCCTTTTTTCTTTGCTGTTAAAGGGGACATTAGGAAAGGAAATCAGAGAAGTTAGAGGTAGGACAGAGGGGAAGGGAGGTTGCAAACACGAATAACAAAGTGGGTGGTAACAATGAGGGAGGAGAACACAATGATGAAGGAGACATCAGATAAATAGAGGGAAGATAAAGGTGAGATGAAGACTGTACAACATACAAGGGTGGGCATGGACATGAAAGGGAGGTGAACACGAGGTTTGGAGATAGGGCTGCATGTTTGAAGATGCAGTCTTTGCCAGCTTAAACCCCGTGGCTGATTACTCATCACAGTGGGAGCCATCACCACTGGATCATGCTCAGAGGCCAGAGTGAGTGCTGGACTGGGATGCAACTCAACAAGTTGCAATGCATGGTCTCTACACAGCTAATGTGGGCATCCAACCTTTTGTCTATTATCTCCCCTGTAAGCCTTGCCAGCTCCTGACAGGTGACAAAAGTGCCACCTCCTCTTTCACTGCTACTGGTAGGTACCACTGTAACATCCTCTGGTGTAGGCTACCTGAAGCATGTGGCACAGGTAGAGCAGGAGCTGCAGAGGCAAATGTGTTAGGCTGGGACCCAGATGTGCTAGGTGACACATGCAGTGGTTGGTGGTAGCACTGCTGCTGCCACCTGTGGGGGATGACAGACCATTCCAGTGTGGTTGGTGCAAATTGCGGTGCTGCTGAAAAAAATAGTAACAGAAATGGAGACAAAAACAAATGAATGCATGAGAGAGAAAGAAAAGTGACAATGAGGGTGGGGGAAGAGACATACAAAAACAATGAAATTGCATTCTTAACTAGGTCGATACTTGTACAGTGAAGGATAATACTCTTTTAATAGTAGGACTTATACAGTTATATCATCAACCTGTTCATCTGAGTATTATGTTTAGGGAGACTAAGCCAAATGTCATCCTCACATGCAGTCTGATAGATTTTACTTACTGCAGGATCTATGTATCAGGACAGCACATCTGTGCTTGTGGCCTGTGATGCTATTTCAATTTTGACAATAATACAATTGCACATATACATGAGAAACATGCTGATCATACAATAAAAATGTCAAGAACAGATGATATAAAGGGCTAGATACATGTTATTTAAGTTCTGAAGTGCTTAGAAAACTAATAATTATGTATATGACATATGTGTGCCTTGTGCTGGTTCACTGATATTACTGGGATGACACATATACCCTGCCATCATGCTGTGATGTAGTCTATTTTAGACCTTCTACATTAAATCCTTCACTTCGCAGGCACTCCATAACTTCAACTTCTATTTCTTTAACTTCTGTTTTACTAATCATCTTTTCTACATTACATCTTTGCCCTATTAATCTTTTATTGTGAAATTTTCCATATCTGGATGCCTTTGCCTGTATTTCTCTTCGAATATCTTTGAGACTGCCTTCTCTATATTAATTAACTTGGCTTTCTCCTTTGCATAAATATTTCACCATATCAAATATATCTTTCTTTCCCATGTCTATATTTCTTTTTTATATTTTTCAAATATCTCTAGGTTTTGTTGTTTATATTTTCTTACTTCCTCATGGTTCTTTTTCCAAACAGATCAACATTTCTTGATCTATACACTGTTTTTCAATAATCTGTTGTATTAATGAATGCAAATTTTTATTTGAAGCACCTGACAGTTTTTCCTGCGGAAGTATTTTTATTTCCTCTAATTTCTTTCCTGCGGAAGTATTTTTATTTCCTCTAATTTCTCTCTTAATCATTTTGTATATCTTCTGGTGTGTGTTCTGTAAGCAAAGGTATGTCACCCCTAGGTGTCATTTTGTTTACCTGCTGATGTGGTTCTTTTATAGAAATCACAGTTTTGCTTACATGTTTTTTTTTATAACATAATAAATGGCTAGAGTGTAGGTTATCCTGTAAAATATTCATAACTTCTGTGCACTAGATGTGAAAGCACAGCTAATGTGATCAAATATGGAGTGGTGAATAAGTATAGAATAACACTTACTCTAACATGTATTAATATTATTAAGGACTTTTTTGCGGGGGGGGGGGGCTTTTTATGAATTATCCTTTTTACTCTGACACTATATTTAATCCTGACCTGGACATTAAAAGAAAAGACACTGAAACACAGATATAATGATAAATGTCTTATTCTTTTCTGCCCTCAACACCAGGCAATTAAATTATTTTGTGCTGTAATATGCGTCACTGTAATCATTTTATTGCTGTTACGCATTCCATGCTCTCACTGTAGCTTGCATTTCGACATGTGCACCCTATATTGCTCTTATGTTTGCACCCTATATCCTATGACTGTGCTGGTTTTGGAATAACCATGTTATACGCAGTAAAAGTGAAAACAACTGTATTTTATGGTGTTGACATTTTTTCTACTGCATGCATGTGCAGCTTACATATTTGGGAGTTTTTAATAAGTATATATTTAGCATGTGCAGTTAAAAGCTAGCAAATTATGTGAAGCATGAAAGATAAGAAATACATTTATTAAGGAAATCTTTCCATAATTATAATCTCTGGCTGGAGTTCATCAGCACCTGGACTTTGTACAACTATTGTCCATAATATTATACATAAACCCCTGGTCAGCCTAGCATTAAGCTCTATGCTAACTACCTATCACCCAATTAGACTCCTTTGATCACATGACAAACTCCTCCTCAATATCTATAAACCTCAAAAATCAATTGGAAACAGACTCTACTCATGTTCATTTGTCAAAAATGGAATTTGATTCCTTAAACTATTAGATCAATAACCAACCGTCCTTCCTTTAAACATCTTCTAGAAGACCATCTATCAAACTCATGGCACTGCTCATGCTCACTTTCTGGATGAATTTAATCTTTCTTTATCACTACTAGCTCTCAATAACCAGTCCTACCCACTATCACCACTTACCTTTCACTACCTTCTCTAACCTGTCCTACCCCCCCTTTCCACTCGATTTGTACCTGAAAACAATATGCTTGATTTCTAAACATAGTTGCTAGTTCAAAAAAAGGGTATAACAAGTGAGAACCATAAATATGTGTTCTTAAGACAGAATTGTAAATATTTGTTCTTTCTATCTCTGTTTCTCTCTCTGTCTGTGTATCATTTTATTTTTTCTTTGTTTTCTAACTTTATAAATAATGTTTTATGTACTCCTACCAAGATTTTGTTAGAGCTTTTCTCCTCAGGACTCTGCTGAAAATGGACTCATTATCCAATCAGACTTTGCTGGTAAACAAATATCAATTAATCAATCAGTCAATTAATAAATAAGTAAATAAATATATTTTTAAAAATGTTGAAACAATGTAATTCGTATTTCACAGTTTCAATATCCTGTATTCAAGTCCATAGGTCATATGAGCAGTTTCAGATTTAAGCCTGGTTACTCTCATAGTTTGACGGTCATGAGTTTGATCCTCACACAAGGTAGTTTCAAATAAGAAAACACAGACTCAAGGCTAATAAACAGACTGATAAGTCCAGCTAAGAATCTAGCGTTGTTTTGAATGTACCCAAACTTAAAATTCTGGTATTTATCAGACACTGTTGATTACAAGTTCTTGAAATAGATTGTAATATAAAGTTAGATATTTTAACAGTTCAGTTTTTAGCTACCCTGAATGTCAGGTTATTATCCCTTAACATTCGGTTATTGTGTACCATCTCAAAATGTCAGAGAGTGCTTTATAGACTAAGCATAATCTTTCATCTAAAAAATGGTAAGTTACAGATTATACAATTCCTCCCCTAAAACGTGCATGCTGATTGGCCAGCCCAACCAGCGTGCCCGTTGTAAATCCCTCAATATACTAACGGAAAAAGGTCCGGTCGCCCTGACTTTTTCCGTTAGTATAAAACACTGTCTCGCTATGTTAAAAGAGTTTAACATAGCGACACAGGTTTAAAAAAAGCAACGGAGATCTCCGTTGCTTTTTTTAAAGCTGTCTCGCTATGTTAAACTCCTTTAACATAGCGACACAGTGTGTAAAAGCAGAATACCAGACAGCTGCGGAAGGGCAGTAAAGAGGCATTATGCAATGCCATTATTTAAGAAAAGTAATTATTTCTTTTCTTAAATAATGTCATTATATAATAACCCACTTCTGGGTGTGGGTAATGCTGGATTTATCCACGGTTGGCATTGTTTGGTCCCTTGGGCTTCACCCTCGGGACCAAACCACGCCAACCGTGGTAATCCAGCATTACCCACACGTGGTTATTGCTATAATACAGACTCCCTCTACCAAAAAAAAAAAAAAAAATATATATATATATATATATATATATATATATATATATATATATACAGAGAATGATAGCCTTTCCATGCCAGGCAACCTATAGCATGTCAGGATTCTTATGAAAATTATCTTTGCACAGCTTCCATCTGTAATAAGTCCCACTTTGAGTATGGACAGAATAATTAATTATGTTCTGCTATGGACCTAATATATGCAATATACAGCTTAGTTAATAAATCAGGAGATCTGTAGGGTAAGTATCTAAAAATGAGACATACAAGGTTCATAACTTTAGATTTCATAAACCTGAAACTACCTATAAAGCACATCCTACTGTTTATTAGATTACCCTCATTTTTATAACTGCCTACAGTACTGATAGTGAAATTTTCAAATCAAATAATATTGCTGATTTTGGCAGGATCAAACAACATAATACTTCTTTTTAGCAGGCAAAATATTATATATTTTATAAATAAGAATATTATGTGTTATAGATATAGATTTATATTTTAAATATTATTTTATTTTTAATAATTCTTTTTATCAGAATTCAGGTTAAACTCATTAATCTTTAACCAGCCATTAACCAACAAGATTTAGGTAGCAAAGGGGGTAAAATAATTTTCATTTGTTGTAAAGTACCCAATTTTGATATCATCAACATATTTTGATAACCAAATGTCTGAAGACATAAAACAAAAATATTCCTATGACAGAACCCTGGATTATACCTCCTAAATACACATTTGATCAGTCAGAATAATGATAAAGAATTGTGACTGTTGTATATCTTTTAACTACTGGTGAATCCATTCAACAACATATAAAGTTACACCTAAATTAAGCATATTGTTAATTATTATACAGTGCAGTACACTGTGAAAAGCTGTTGACAGATGCAAAAATACAACAGCAGCACATAGCACCCCCCATCTAAAGCCTTGCTAACAGGCTAACAAAGTATACCTTTTTTCCTTGAATCTTTCTCACAGTCATGCAATCCCCAAGGATCTGAAACTCTCAGCCAGTACAGTGACACTGTAAAAATAGTTTCATGAGTATACTGAACCATTGAAGAATAAAAACATTAGTTGTATTGTATTATCAACAGGTATGCACAGCAATGTTTAGCTCATTTACATGACAAATTAGAGCTTGCAAAGGATTTTTATTCATTTTTGCATAGAGCATAAAGTGGCATTTCTCTGTGGTCATATATGGCCTTCCATGTTGCTCACTGCTAACTGTCATACAACGTATGAACAGGAAGATAATTTTTTATAATCCTTTTGTGGGCATGCATGTGATGTGTCTCTCTATTTTTGACCACATTAAAAGTTTTTAGTAGGAGTCTAGCACAGAGATTAAAAGTAGAAGCAAGCAGAAGATAGAACACAAGGTAAATAAATAAGGAGTAAATAGAATGGAGGTAGGTTAGAAACATATTCACAACTTTTTAGCTCAACAGTGCTAGACAAATTCATACTTTTTGGTTAGAAAGTGCCAAACGTGATGATGTAATTTACAACCCAATGATAGGAATGTTAAATTTCAGGGAAATGGAACACGTGATTAACAAGAAAAGAGAACTACATATGAATGTATTTGAAACCATGTATTTCCTACGTATGTTCTTGAATCAAAGAATTAGCCAGTGATGCCACAGAATCATACACAGGGAAGGTGTCAGTATAGCACTTCTCAGGGTGATAGAACATGATAGTAAGAAGGAAGAAATAACAACTGAATGGATTTGAACTCTTGCCTTTGTCACTGATATTCCTTAGAGCAGAGCATTAGCAAAGCATGTCACAGAAGCACTCATAAGTAAGGCTTCTGAAAACACATTTCAGGGAAATGTAACCCACTGATAATACAAACACATTAGAATGGATTTGAAACTCTGCCTTTTTCACAAAAATGCCCTGAATCAGAGCATCAGCAAGACATGCCACAGAAGCACTTATAGGAAAAGTGTCAATAAATGCATTTCAGGGGAATGAAACCCATAATAGCAATAAAAGAGAAATGCATCTGATTGCACTTGAACCCCTGCCTTTGTAACTGATATTTTCTAGATCAGAACATTCCCAAGTAAAGCCACATAAAAACTTATGAAGGTGTCAGAAAGAACACATTTCAAGAGAATGTTCGAACAGTGCTGAAAACTGAAAACAGGACACTGGTAAACAGCATACAATCTTCAGGGGATTAAAACCCTCCACCCAGTGTATTGAAAATATACACACTGCATGAGTACAGAGAGTCATGGAAACAGTTAGATTACATGAATTAGGTTTATCACATGTTATATTTGCATGGTGATACATTTTGGCAATCAGTTCATTTGTATGAGCAATGGAAAGTTATTAGCATGTGAGATGAATCTTTTGCAGACTGACACAAGATAGGTCTAAATGGATTTGGGGGTCCTATTGACTCATCAACAGCACTTTAAGTGTTGTTTATTTGCTGGGAAAAGATTGAAACAAGTTTCATAACAGTGGAGTTTTCTCCACTGTTGTGCAACCTAGGAGTAGGTATATTTAAGTTCTGGAGGTGTGAGGATGTCCTCTCACATGGATTGATGCTGAGAGGCATTCCTTCATAGGTTCATAGGTTCATAGGTAGGTACTAGGCTATCGGCCCAAGGGCCTATGCAAGCCTAGCCAACAAGGTTACGCCACCCAAGAAAGTTATTTTCCTGTGCCACTGATGAGCAGAGACACAGAAGTGATCCCCGGGGTGTATTTCCTATTTCCCATCCACTCATCAAGATTTTTCTTGAAGAGTGCTAATGAAGAATATTGCTTGACATAGATGGGTAGCCTGTTCCAGAGTATGGGAAGTCTCTGGGATAGGAATCTATCCTTCCAGCATGTCCTGTTTATTGTGGTGACAAGGTTTAGGTCCCTAGAGCATGTAGCTCGGAGGGATTGGGATTTCTTTAGGTGTAGCATGTCCAACAGCTCTGGGTTTGACATAGCTTTATATGTTAGGCAGAGATCACCTCTGAGTAGGCGATATGCTACGGAGTAAAGCTGGAGTTTTTTGAGGCGGTCAGTGTAGGGCATTTGTTTGAGTCCAGTAATCCTCTTTGTGAGGTACTTCTGTGGCCTTTCCAGCTGCTGCAGATGTCTTGTGAGGTACATTCCAAAAGGGGTGTTGTACTCTATAATGGGTCTAATGAGTGATGAGTAGAGGGTAACGATGACCTCTTTTTTCCTGGACGAGAACCCTTTTACAACCTTATGGTTTAAAAGGGTTGTAAACATTGTAAAACCTTATGGTTTAAAAGGGTTGTAAACATTGTAAAACCTTTAACTCATTACAGCCGAGTGACGTCCCCAGGCATTTCTGCAGTTACCTCCTACTGCGCTTCTAGGCATCAAATATTGCTTGTTCATATTTGTAGGTTCATAGGTCAGTATTAGGCTAACTGCCCTTACGAGACATTTTAAGCCTAGCCAATTATCCCTTGTGAGACTCAAACCCTGCACCTTGAATTTGCAAGGCAAACACCTTAACCATTAGGCCACCCTCCCAGCAATACGAATTGCATTAATAATTCCAAAAACATGTTACATAAAAGGTATCAGAAAATTTTATCTTGAAGCATACATGATGGCAAACACAATTGTATTGATATATCTTCTCTGTCAATGGGTATTTGTTAAAAATATAAGGTGAAAACGTTATTTTTTAAATGCTGAAGCCATGCCCACTGGGAGTTAAAGGTCAATGCTCAAAAGAGCTCTACTGGAGGGAATGAGTTAAAACCTTCCTGCAAAATTACTTACCTCTGTGGTTCATCAAAACTCATTTTTCTCTTTTCCATTGATCAGACAGCATTCAATTAAAGTGCTTTCAGTGGCCCATGTTTCCTGGATTTGAATCACTGTCTCTCTAATTGATATTGTCTGGACCACCGCATTAAGTAAAGCTACAGAAGAACTTATAACAAAGGTGTCAGCAAGCACACATTTCAAGGAAATGTTAGAACAATGCTAAAGACTAAAAACTGAACATTGTAAAACAAGATACAACCATCAGGGGATTAAAACTTTCCAGCCAGTGCATTGACAATGTGTGCATTACTGCATGAATACATTGAGCCATGGAAGGTATTATGTATACATATTGCTTACCTTATTTCAAATTTCATAGTAAGTTACTAGCAATACGAATTTTTATTTGCTGATACTTGGTAGACCTAAATGGATTTGAACCCCTACCTGAATAACCAATATTATCTAGTCAGTGCAAAAGCAAGTAAAGTCAAAGAAAAATGCATAGCAAAGGTTTACTCATGCAGTGATGCATACATTGTCAATACACTGAGTACAGGATATTAATCCCCTGATAGTTGTACCTTGTTTTACAAAGCTCAGTTTTCTGAAAAGTGTTGAAAACTGAAAATTGTAATGCAATATACAACCATTATGGGATTAGAAACTTGCAGCCAATGTACCATGAATGTACACTTCCCATCATGAATATACTGTGTCATGGAAGCCATTATGGGGAACATGTTAACTTTAAAGTATCTTGTTATTTTGAGGTGACACACACCTAATCTCAGCTCACTTGTGAGACCAGGGAAAATATCGTTTGGGCAGATTAGGAATCTTTCTTAATTTTTGACAGAGGGCAGAAAGTATAATTTCTCTGTGGCTGTATATGTCCATTGACGTCGCTCTCTAACAGCTGAATTTGAATTATAAACCCTTTGTAGCAATGTGAATAGTATCTATTTTTCTGGATCACAGGTTGGAAATTAGAGTATAGAATTCAGATGAAAAGGGGAAGCAAGCAGATGGTACAACACAAGGTAAGCAAATGAGGAATGAACAGAATCAAAGTGGGATAGGAGCATACCTCTCAAATTCGTAGCTCAATGATTATGTTGATCTACAATCAATATTTGTAATGATTTACTGATAGCATTTATTAATGATTTTGGTCAGGCAACAACACTTTTTTAGGCTAAATGATTGTAATCTATCATATATACATTACTGAAATATCCAAGACATTGAGACATATGAGAGGGACTGTTATTGTGGGATAGGTGCCCCTTTTTTCTTTGCTGTTAAAGGGGACATTAGGAAAGGAAATCAGAGAAGTTAGAGGTAGGACAGAGGGGAAGGGAGGTTGCAAACACGAATAACAAAGTGGGTGGTAACAATGAGGGAGGAGAACACAATGATGAAGGAGACATCAGATAAATAGAGGGAAGATAAAGGTGAGATGAAGACTGTACAACATACAAGGGTGGGCATGGACATGAAAGGGAGGTGAACACGAGGTTTGGAGATAGGGCTGCATGTTTGAAGATGCAGTCTTTGCCAGCTTAAACCCCGTGGCTGATTACTCATCACAGTGGGAGCCATCACCACTGGATCATGCTCAGAGGCCAGAGTGAGTGCTGGACTGGGATGCAACTCAACAAGTTGCAATGCATGGTCTCTACACAGCTAATGTGGGCATCCAACCTTTTGTCTATTATCTCCCTGTAAGCCTTGCCAGCTCCTGACAGGTGACAAAAGTGCCACCTCCTCTTTCACTGCTACTGGTAGGTACCACTGTAACATCCTCTGGTGTAGGCTACCTGAAGCATGTGGCACAGGTAGAGCAGGAGCTGCAGAGGCAAATGTGTTAGGCTGGGACCCAGATGTGCTAGGTGACACATGCAGTGGTTGGTGGTAGCACTGCTGCTGCCACCTGTGGGGATGACAGACCATTCCAGTGTGGTTGGTGCAAATTGCGGTGCTGCTGAAAAAATAGTAACAGAAATGGAGACAAAAACAAATGAATGCATGAGAGAGAAAGAAAAGTGACAATGAGGGTGGGGAAGAGACATACAAAACAATGAAATTGCATTCTTAACTAGGTCGATACTTGTACAGTGAAGGATAATACTCTTTTAATAGTAGGACTTATACAGTTATATCATCAACCTGTTCATCTGAGTATTATGTTTAGGAGACTAAGCCAAATGTCATCCTCACATGCAGTCTGATAGATTTTACTTACTGCAGGATCTATGTATCAGGACAGCACATCTGTGCTTGTGGCCTGTGATGCTATTTCAATTTTGACAATAATACAATTGCACATATACATGAGAAACATGCTGATCATACAATAAAAATGTCAAGAACAGATGATATAAAGGGCTAGATACATGTTATTTAAGTTCTGAAGTGCTTAGAAAACTAATAATTATGTATATGACATATGTGTGCCTTGTGCTGGTTCACTGATATTACTGGGATGACACATATACCCTGCCATCAGAAAAAAATATTTTTTTGGGGGGAGGGAATTGAATCCACATCTGTCCTAACAATCTTAATGCAAATAGACTTAACATGATGAGCCATGTGTCCATCTATACAGCCCACCTGTTGTAGAAGGAAGTAGCAGTCCACAAAAATGACAAAAATTGATTGGCCAAAGAAGAGCCATAAAGATGATAGAATGAACTATTGAGGATAAGAAAGAAATTAGGCATTGTTACTTCTTCTACTTTTCCCGGTTAGGGGTCACCACAGTGGATCACCTGACTGTTCATGATTGGCAGTGGAGTTGCCAGCCTGGTGCCCAACCTTCCACAGAAGGCATATGCATGCACTCATGCCTAGGGCCAATTTAAAGTGTCCAATCTTCCTAAAGCATGTCTTTGGGATGTGGGAGGAAACCAGAGTATCCAGAGGAAACCCACGCAACCACATGGAGGACATGCAGACTCCGCACAGAAGGCACCCCAGCTGAGGACTGAACCAGAGAACCTCTTGCTGGGAGGTGGTAACGCTAACCGCTGCACCACCATGGCTGCCCTGAATTATGTATTGTTACTATTATGTATAAAGCCCAGAATTTTCAGACACAAGATATACAAAATGATTAAGAGAGAAATTAGAGGAAATAAAAATACTTCCGCAGGAAAAACTGTCAGGTGCTTCAAATAAAAATTTGCATTCATTAATACAACAGATTATTGAAAAACAGTGTATAGATCAAGAAATGTTGATCTGTTTGGAAAAAGAACCATGAGGAAGTAAGAAAATATAAACAACAAAACCTAGAGATATTTGAAAAATATAAAAAAGAAATATAGACATGGGAAAGAAAGATATATTTGATATGGTGAAATATTTATGCAAAGGAGAAAGCCAAGTTAATTAATATAGAGAAGGCAGTCTCAAAGATATTCGAAGAGAAATACAGGCAAAGGCATCCAGATATGGAAAATTTCACAATAAAAGATTAATAGGGCAAAGATGTAATGTAGAAAAGATGATTAGTAAAACAGAAGTTAAAGAAATAGAAGTTGAAGTTATGGAGTGCCTGCGAAGTGAAGGATTTAATGTAGAAGGTCTAAAATAGACTACATCACAGCATGATGGAGTGAGTCCCCAGAATAAGGAAAGGCAAGAAGATCAGGAGATATGTGAAGAAGAAATATGGACAGGGGAAAGGAAAATAGATTTAATATGGTGTAATATTTATGCAAAGGAGAAAGCAAAACTAATACAAAAAGAGCAGCACCAAAAATATTTGAAGAGAAATACAGGCAAAGGAATCTGGATATGGAAAACTTTACAACACAAAAAAATAAGAAGACTAAGAAGAAAAGTACAAAAAGAGATTAGTAATGGAGAAGTCAAAGAAATAGAAATTGAGGTTATGGAACACCTGCAAAGAGAAGGATTCAGTGTGGTAAATCAAATACAGAAAGCACCACAACAGGATAGAGCAATGGATATCCAAATTAAGGGGAAACCAGTGGAACAGGAAGCAATTGGTCAGGTGCCATATCAAGATATTTTGGAGCCTTCCACAGGAAACCAGTATAAACATTCATTTGAAGCGAGACAGTAAGGAAAGGAACAGGAAACTGTGGAAACTCTGATGCAGTCAATGTTAGAAGTGGTAGGCCAGTGAGTTCCCAACGGAACAACAGATGAAACAGGATGAAATTGAAAAGAATGTGCCACAGGAAGATGATATAGAACTTTCTATAAAATGCCCACAGGAAATGGAAAACAAGGGGTGTGCCCTCAGTATGGAAGAAATGGAGTTAAGAGAAGAGTTGCTTGATTTAATAGACAAAGACAGATATATCAAGATCAATGAGAGAAATAGACTGCAGAAGGTTAATAAAACCCCAAAAATCAGAAGCGTGCTAAAACAAATGAACACAGTAATTAGGACTGTTCATAGAGATCCATGCGATAAACAGAAGTAAACAGAATATATTACTTTGCTGCTAAATTAATAACTGATATAGTTCTACCACAGGAACACAGGGTAGCAAGGGAAAAGAGGGGGCGGAAGTGAATACCATCATGGAAATATTGAATAGAGAAAACTATAAAGCAGCTAAGACAAGAAGTGTAATTGTTAGAAGATTATAGAAGAGGGAATAGATCAATAAAAATACTAAGAAAGATAGATGTGATAAAAGCAATGTGCAGTATAAGAACAGACCAGGATCTATTATGCACTATTACAGATTTGTGTCTTTCGGCTTTTCCCGGTTAGGGGTCGCCACAGCAGAACTCCGGTCCGCTAATGATTGGCAGTTGATTTTTATGTACTGGCTTGCCAGGCCTGATGCACAACCTTCAACGAAGGGAGATAACAAACTAAAAATTTCAAAACAGGCGGAAAGACTTAGAAGATACAAAGATAAATATAAGGGAACAGCACAAAATAAGCAATTTATTGATGACCCAAAAAAGTTTTATAGAGAACTGGAAAATAAGGAAAAAGGAACTGAAAGACCGGCAAAAAAAGAGGAAGCAGATACATTTTGGAGAATTATCTATGAAGATCCTGTGGAACACAACAAAGATGCTAAATGGATAGAAGAAGTTAAAGAAAGAATAAGAAGTTTCAAGGTACAGGATATGAAATGGAATGAAATAACAGCCAGAGAGGTTGAAACAAAGTTGAGAAAAGCCTCTTAAGTGTAAAACCCCTAACGTTTGGCTTAAAGTATTAACTTCTTTGCACGAGGATGTAGCCACAAGTAAGAACTATTTATATGTGCACCCCGAACACACACTGCACTGGTTAACAAGAGGAAAAACAATGCTCTTACTTGAGTGGACCTGCAAACTACCCTAAAAATTATAGACCAATAACTTGTCTTCCAACGATGTATAAACTATACACGGGAATTGACACTGACAGAGTTTATAGTCATTTAGAAGAAAACTCAATTATGGCAGTAAAACAAAAGGGCAATACAAGAAAGTCATATGGAACAAAGGATCATTTGTTGTTAAACAAAGTTATAGTGGAGAATTGTAAGAAGGGGAAGAACCTAAGTATGGTATGGATGGAGTACAAAAAAGCATTTGATAGTATCCCACATTCATTGATAAAAGAGTGCTTAAAAATGTATAGGATTCACCCTACACTGATAGACTGGATATTAAAACAAGAAGGATGCTTCATGCTCACCAAATGATTTATAAAAATCAGTGCATACCAAGATTATATATTCCCCGTTCTGAAGGAGGGATGGGCCTCCTTGAAATTGATTACATGTATAGATCTACAATCGTGGGACTCCATACATATCTGCTGACCTCACAGGATACAAATGTAGTGAAAGTTTTGAAACATAAGGGGAATAAATCTAAGATGACATCTCTGCTTAATTTAGCACAAGCATATCAACGTCAAGCATGAATGGAAATTAAACCAGAAGTAGATAAAAAACAGGCAGCAAGTAAATGTGCTAAAAAACAAACAAACAAAAAAGAATATAAGGTGAAGGACCAGATAAAAAGGCAAGAAATGTGAAAAAAACATAAATATAGTTGCAAGTATAGAAGAGCCTCATGCTGATCAAGAACAAATGCAGGACTGATTAAGGAGAGGTGAATTCACATCAAGAAATGAAAGGTTAATATTGGCAGCCCAAGACAGTGGGCTACGTACACGCTGATTTACAAAATACATTGAACATGTGTGAGAAACAGACATATATAGGTTTTGTAAAAATGAATTGGAAACAGTCACACACCTTGTTGCTGGTTGAGATGCACTAAGAATCATAGAAAATTATGAAGTTTATATCACATGAGGTCACCCAATACCAACAGTTCAAAAGATAGATACTAGAAAACCAGATATAGTGGTCCAAGAAAAGAAGACAAAAGTAGCATTGATCATTGAAATCGCCACACCTAGTGACTACAGTGTCTTGCGTACAGAGAGATACAAAGTCATAAAATACTTTATCTGCAGGCAGAAATGGAAGCCATTGGAAGAAAGATACCCAGACAGTTCCAATAGTAGTAGGAGCAACTGGTCTTATAAAAAAGAATTTACAACGTACGAATTGCAGAAGGAGTCATTACTGGGCACATTGCGGGTGCTGCAAAGAGCACTTTTGTCTAACATCAAAGGATGAAACAATACTAATTTCATGAACTTTAATCGTACTTTGACTTAGGAATGGGGTCCATTCCTGTCATGGTATTAGAAACCCAAAAGACTTGGAGAAATTAAAACGGGAAGCACTGGAAACATGAGCCACAAAGCATCACAGAAAATAATGTCTACATCACATGGGATCATCAATTACCAACAATTCAAAAGATAGATGCTAGAAAACTGGATATACTGGTCCAGGAAAAGAAGACAAGTGTAGCATTGATCACTGAAATCACCACACCCAGTGACTACAGTGTCCTGTGCACAGACAGACATAAAATAATAAAACATCAGGATCTGCAAGCAGAAATGAGAGCAATGTGAAAGAAAGATACCCAAATCCAATAGTAGTAGGAGTAATGGGTCTTATAAAAAAAGAGTCTAAAATCTTATTTAGGTATGCTACCAATACATGCAACTCCATACGAACTACAAAAGGAGTCATTACTGGCCACATTGCAGGTGCTGCAAAGAGGACTTTTGGAAGACATCAAAGAGTGAAACAATACTAATTTCATGAACTTTACTCGTACTTTGACTTAGAAATGGGGTCCATTCCCCGTCATGGTATTAGAAACCCAAAAGACTTGAAGAAATTAAAAAGGGATAGCATGGAGAAGCAAAATTCTAACATTGCAAAGTCACATGAATTCCATTAAAGTATGACACCACTAATACATATGGTACTACTTTATATGTTACCATACAAACAGACAAATCTTTCACTACAGAAGGTATAACTTACCCTGGCACTCTCTCAGGTGCATTAGTCTACTCCTGTGCATCTCCCTGTTACTTTCAATCTCTGCAAGGGCTACACACATAAACAGCATACCTCAACGTGACCAAAGCTTTTGACACAATTCCCCACTCAGGCATAGTAGAAAAACTAAACAAACTGGGACTAAACCCCAGTGTCACTCATTGGATTGCCATCTGGCTCACAGATAAGAAGCAGATAATCAAAGTGAGGAAGTTACCTCCACAAAGAGACTAGTCACTGTTGGAGTCCCTCATGGTTCTGTGCTGGGACCTCTTCTGTTTGGCATCTACTTTTCTGAAGGAAAAGACAATACCAAAGGACTGTGGCTGGCTATGTTTGCAGATGACTGCAAGGCAGGAGCAGTTACTAAATCCCCAAATGATTTAGTTATCCTGCAAGAAGGTTTATCTCAAATAAATAACTGATGCAAAAATCATTAACTGAAACTAAATGCTAAAAAATGAATTATTGCATCCTTTGGGAAGTTATCTACCCCAACTGCCCCTAAGAGTTGACCCAGTTGATTGGGATTTGGGAAATTATGTGGACAGTGAGCTAATTTTTGACCATGTGTCTATTGTTGTAAGAAAGTCCTTCTGTATTGCACAGCTTATAAACAAAGGGATTGTGTCTAGATCTAGGAATATCATTGTCCCCTTTTACTCATCCCTTATTAGGCCAGTCATTGAATATAATGTCCCCTTTAACATGTTTCCACCCAGAAATATATAGCAACTGGAATGCCCACAGGAATATCTTACTAAAAGGATAGAAGTGCCTAAACAACATGTCCTACATGGATCGACTCAAAGCCCTGTCACTATATTCAGTATCCTATAGACTGCTAAAAGGTGACCTGTGTCTGGTATAGAAGGCATCATCAGCAATTCAAATAGTATCAGAAATACTTGGTCTAGGAATCTAAACTTTTTCTGCACCATCAACAGAATTGTTTGGAGGGACAAGTATATCTTGCAGGGGAACAGCTGCTGTGAAACAGACTCTCTATCTACAGAAAAGATTCATCCCTGTCCATATTCAACAGCAACTTAGATATTGTTTGTTTGTGTCTTTCGGCTTTTCCCGGTTAGGGGTCACCACAGCGGAACTCCGGTCCGCTAATGATTGGCAGTAGATTTTTACGTACTGACAGCAACTAAGATATATGGATGGAAAACAGAAGTTTTACCCCAGGACTACCCCTGTACTATAATGAGCAGAGACAGATCACAAATGCTTTATCCCATGCATTAGTCCCCACAGATTACCTATGGTATGATTCAGGTTATTCTCATTAGGGGTAATATGTAACTATCGACCACTGTATGGATAAGGCTAATCTATAACCAAATAAGATAGGTTATTTTGAGCACATAAAAGGAAACTGGCTAGGTTTAAAATGGCCTACAAGGGCAGCTAGCCTAGTACTTACCTATGAATCTATGAAGAAGGCATAATGTAACACTGGATGGAGGAATGCATTGGCAGGTTGCCATAATGGTTAAGGCGTTCACTTCCCATGCACAAGTACTAGTAATAAGTGGGTTGAGGATCTGACCTATGCCAGAGACTCGTGCTAAAGGTGCGTCGTGCCTGCCATCAGCTGGTGTCTAGCTGCCCAGCCTGGGTTACCTGGGATACCTCTGTTGAGTGAAAAAACAATCAACCTGCCAAACAGAGAATTTAGTTTCACTGACAGGACACAGATATCCTATGTTTCCAAAAGACAAGATGGAAAGTCTGTGCAGCAGTGGTACAGTGAAGCTACTTGACTTTGGATCCAGAGTCTACTACTCAAGAGGAAGAGAACAGACTAGAAATAGTGTGGGAATTGTGGTGAGAGAGATGCTTCACAAGGCAGTGAGGGATGTCATCAGAATTAGTGACAGACTCATGACAATCAGACTCTAGTATAATGATAGGGCAGTATTCATAATCTCGGCCTTTGCTCCACAACAGGGTTGTGGTAGTAAGGAAAAGAGTGCATTCAGACAGCAGTTGCAGGACCTACTAGATAAAGTAGGACAACAAGAATTGGTGTTGATAACAAATGACTTGAATGCGCATATAGAGACAGACAGAACAAGATATGAGGACTGCCTGGGTCCACATGGGTGGGGCAACAGGAAAAAAGATGGATTGGCCATTCTAGACCTCTGTCTGGCAAATGGCTTGATAGTAGCCAACACATATGGTTCAGAAAGAGAGACAGTCACAAGCTCACATACAAGAATGGCCAACATGCAACTCAGTTATACTTCCTCCTAGTAAGGAAAGAGCACTGGGTTAGAATCAATGATTGCAAGGTCATCCCCAATGAAACAATCAACGCACAGCATAAACTACTGTTTGCCACAATCAGCTGCAATCAGTGGTCAGAGAAGGCTCTAAGGTCAACAGAGACAAGGCTAAACCTGGAAGTTGATTGGAGAAAAAGTACAGCAGTTCAAGGAATTACTTAGGGCTCTAGCACCCCAAGAAGAGGAGGAAATAGCTGGAGATGAAGAAGAATGGTAGTCACTCAAAATAGCACGTGTGAGGACTACAGAACAGATATGTGGCTGAGCCAGGTATAGAAATAAGGTACATAAGGAAAGCTGGTGGTGAAATACAGAAGTCCAGAAAGTCGTCAAAAGAAAGAAGGAGTGCATGAAAAAGTAGGAGGTAGAAAAGACTGACCAGGCTAGGAAGGAATTCTGGTTCTCTAACAAAGAAGCTAAGAAAGAGTTGCAATAGCAAAGAACAGGACACTCTACCAGCTTCTGAAAAGTGACTCAGAAAGTGGCACAAAGAAACTATATCAGATTGCAAAGCAAAGACAGAAAGATAAAGTGGATAGTCAGACACCCTTCACAAAGGATGCCAGCAACAACCTGCTCACCAGTCCACAGGCCATCAAAAGCAGATGGAAGGAGTATTTCCAGAAGCATCTGAATGAATAAAACCCCACAAAAGGTGTACTGTCCCAGAAATGATGAGAGAAGAAGAGGAGCCCACCCTAAGACTAGTAAGAATAGCACTAATGAAAATGAAGTCAGGGAAAGCAGCAAGCTCGGATGAGGTAACAGCAGATATGATAAAGATGCTAAGTGAGATAGAGGAGACATGGCTGTTGAGGGTGCGCATAAAGTTGTGGAGAGAAAGGTGTATCCCAGATGACTGGAGAATAAACATACTCATGCCAATGTACAAGAACAAGGTGGACATCCACAACTGTGGGCAGTACAGAGGCATCAAACACATGTCACATTGCATGAAAGCTCTGGAGAGGGTGATTGATACACAGATAAACAAAGTAGTAGAGTGTAAAATGGGAGATGAGCAGTTCGGATTCAGAACAGGATGCAGCACAACTGATCCAATGTTTGCAGTGAGACAGATAGTTGAGAAGAAGATAGCGATGAAGAAAGAGTCCAACTGGGCATGCCTAGACTTGCAGAAGGCATATGACAAGATTCTAAGAAAGCTGATTTGGGCAGTACTGTGGTGGTTCAAAGTCCCAAAAATATTGGTAGAACTAGTGCAGGCTATGTACAAGGGCCCAATGACTCAAGTATGAACAGTGTTCAGCCTTACAGCGGAGTTCCCAGCGGGAGTGGGTGTGTACCAGGGTTTAGCTTTGAGCCCACTGCTGTTCATACTGATGATGGACTACATTAGCAAACAGACTGGAGGGGACAAATTAACAAAGTTTCTGTATGCAGATGACGTGGCATTACAGGCAGACTCTGAGCAAGAACTTCAGCAAAGGATAGAGGAATGGCATGCAAAACTAAAGGCACATGGGATGAAACTAAGAACAGTTAAGACAGTGGTAATGGCAGCAAATTGGGGAAATCCGAAAAAGTTGAGAACTGAGATGGAAGGGAAGATTGTGGAATAGGTAAATAGCTTCAATTATCTGGGAGGAGTGGTTGAGGAGAAGGGAAGACTGAATGAAGAGATCAAAGCTAGATTCAGAGGAGTTTCAGCCAACTGTAGTCTACAACAGAAGAATGCCAAAGAAGCTGATAAGTAAGGTGTACAAGACAGTGGTGCATCCAGTACTACTGTGTGGTACAGAAACCTGGGCAGTAAAGGCACAGCAGATGAGGAAGTGAGAGGTGATAAAAATGAAGTGCCTGAGAAGGGTGGTAAGGTGCACACTGTGGGACAGATGAAGAAATGAGGACATAAGAGCAGAAGCCAAAGTAGCTCCAATTGCAGAAAAGATCAAAAAGAACAGATTAAGGTGGTTTGGACACGTGAAGAAAAACAGAAGACAATCTGGTGAAGAAGATTTGGGACAGACAGGAAGGAGGTAACAGGAAACAATGATGTCCAGCAAAGAGGTGGATGTATTGTGTGAACGAAGATCTGCGATAGTCAGATATGAATCTCAAAGAAGGTGGGAGTATAACATTGAATCGAGAGAGATGGCATCAGTTAACATGATACCCCATCCTCATGTAGAAAGTGGGAAAAAGGGGGCTGATGATGATGATGATACATGCATTGACAGGTTATATGTTTCCTTAATGATAGTATACATACATACAGTACTGAGGTGGGGGACTGTGTCCTAACTTCTGCCTCCCATTGGTCAAGGAGGCCAGGCTGGTATCAACTGTAGTGATGACAGCACTGTTCCTCCATGCATTGGATGCCAATAGCATGGGTGACAGCCTTGGCTAAACTATTCCAGGCATAATGTGTATGAATGTGCACCAGAAGTATCTGCTTGAGATCAAGTGAATGACTAAATTCATAAGTAATAGGCCAGAACTGTATCTCTGCTCATTGCTGTTAGAACAATACAGTGGAATCCAGTGCAGCTCCTTTCTGTCAGAAACAAAGACACAAAAGAGTTTAAATATTTTCTTACATATTTAGAAAGTTGCTAGAATCCACGGTGGTGGTGCTGCAGTAGTGTTGTCGCCTCACAATAAGATGCTGTCCGGTTCGATTCTCAGCTAGAGCGTCTTCTGTGTGGAGATATGTTAGTTGAAGGTTGTGTGTCAGGGCTGGTGACTCGGCACGTAAAAATCAACTGCCAATCATTAGCGGACCAGACTTCTGCTGTGGCGACCCCTAACTGGGAAAAGCCGAAAGACACATTTAGAAAGTTGCTAGAATAGCTTTGCATTACAAGCATTTTCTGAAGAATACAAAATCTGGAATGACATGTTTGTTATTATTTAATGACTGTAATCCAGAGCAATTTGCCAGAAAGCCACAAACCTTGCAAGGAACAGACCAAAATATGTCATATTCTGTGTTCAAGAATTCTGGACAGTGGCAAAAATAATGGGGTGGGGGCGCTATTTTAAATGTTATGTTCTTGTATCTAGATCTCAACATTGAGAGAATGAGCCTTGGAAAAGACAACTCAGAATACAAAACAATCAAGGCTTGCCCAGTCCTCAGAAAATAGTAGAATACACAGGAGTCAAAAAAATAATTTAAATTGATAAATGTTAAGTGCTTTCATCAGAACTGAGCACCACTTTGTAAACCAAATCAGTCATTTGACATGAATTCTCCAATAAAATATTATAAAACACAATACATAAAATTCATCCAAAAAAGTTATATACGATAATTTAAAATGGTTTGAATATGTATATTAAAAACAATTATAATTTTTAATTCCACTAAATGTACAATTATAATTTAGCTGCTTATAATTTGAGCAAACTATTTAAAGCAACAGCCTCATTCAGCCCAGGGAATTCACTTGCATTTAACCTAACTTGCCATAACAATTCACAAAATTCTAATTTATATTACCACAGACCACCTCTTAGATTGATGGGTACTTGCTCTAAAATAAATAAATAAAACTTTTTTATTATAACTACAATTAAGTTTGTGTTTGTATAATGCATTATTCAAATTAGAAACATTAATATCTTAGTAATTTCCATAAATCCTTCTTTTATCATACATTCAGCTTTTCCTACATAAAAACAGTTACAGTAATTGCAAAAAACTAGATATACTAAACCATTCATGTCACAATCAAAACTTGGATTAAACCTGAATACATATGGGAGTTCAATAAATCCCTTTCTCCTTCATGGATGTATTGCATTGCATACAACATCCATGCTTTCTAGTGCCTAATATCTTACTGTTGTACTTAAGTCCCTTATGACTATCCATTTCTAACCTTTTCCTAATGTTGAAATGTCTTTTAAAAACAAAATGTAGTCTACCCCTAGCACCTTGCTAACATCCTTATCACATCCAATAAATGTGTCTTTCGGCTTTTCCCAGTTAGGGGTCGCCACAGCGGAACTCCGGTCCACTGATGATTGGTAGCTGATTTTTTACGTACCGGCTTGCCAGGCCTGATGCACAACCTTCAACGAAGGTAAGCCCATTCACGCATGTCTCCACGCAGAAGACCCTCTAGCTGAGAATCGAACCAGACAGTGTCTTACTGTGAGGCGACAATGCTACCGCACCACCACCACCACGGGTTTTCTAATTATTGCTTATAATGGTTTTTATGGAATTACTTTCCACTCCAAATTTTAGTACCATCTGATGTACTCCTTTTATAAATATGTATCAATTCTTTTTCCAGCAATTGTGGAAATTCATTCTTCCTGTATTAAAAAAATTCATCTCTCATTTCAGCCGACAATATTTTGGGGTATCCCCTTGCTATAAATATTTGCATTAACCCCTCAATCTCCCTTTCAAAATCCTTGTCTTATAGGTTCATAGTCTAACTGCCCTTGCGAGCAATTTTAAGCCTAGCTAATTATCCCTTGTGAGACTCAAACTCTACACCTTGTGTTTGTAAGGCAAACACCTTAGTCATTAAGCCACCTTCCCAACCCTTCTTCTGAGTTATCCTAGCTAAATGAACCTTTTACCCCTTGACAATGATTCTTTTCTGTTTAATAGGTTGTTACTCTTAAAATGTAAACAATTTGGAAAAGCAATTTTCCTGTATACATTGACAATAATTATATTCCATGTATAATCCTTCAAAATTAAGACATCTAGATAATTAACATAATCTTTAGACCAAACATAAATGAAACTTAAAAATTCCACGATATCATTTAAAAGTTGAATAAAATCATTTAATAGAGGAACATCACCATTCAAAATAATAAAAAATATTATCCAAAAAATCTTAAAAATGTTACTATATTTGTGATATATTTATGGCATAAATAACAAATTCTGTTACCAGTACCAGAGAATAACATTAGCAGACAATGCAGAACTAGCCGCCCCATTTGTTACCCCACTCAATTGTTAAAAATATTTACCTTTGAAATAAATACAATTATTATAAAGTATTATTTCCATAAAATCCCGTAAAATATTGATTTCATTGTTAGTCTAAAATTCACTTTTAATCAACGCATCTCTAAACCAAGAAAATCCAGTATCTGCTTATATAACTATTAACTCAGGTATCGTTCACGAATGGTGGACAAAATGTATTTATTGCTAACTGTATTCATCTTTCATCAGCTATGGGAACTTATACCTGGAATAATGAACCATGGAACACAGGAAGGCTTAATGTACATGCATTGAATATGTCAGGGTCAACGTCTGATGTGGGAAATTACGCTAACATTTCAAGTTGCAAATGGGAAAATGGCATGGATATTAAGAGATGTTTGTGAGACAGATATATGTTTCAGAAGATTCCCGTGCTCTGGAACAGGCTCCCCATCCATGTGAAGCAGACTCCATTCCTAACCCTATTTAAGCATAACCTTGACCAATGGATGAGCAATCAAAAATTTATTCGAGGTCTAGCCCCCATGTCTCTGATAGACAGATGCAAATAGTAATGCTCAAACTAACACCCCCACCACCACCACATAACCTCTAGAAACTTCCTAACTAACCTACCACTCCTAAGAAATGTGCATGATACATGGACGACAACTGGGTTGGACTACACGGCTAAGTTTATAAAGGCCCTCGTAGTTGTTAGCTTAGTATATAACTATGAACTATGAACATGACATGTTATCAGTCTGCTTTGTTAACCGGCATCCTAATTTACTTGTAATTCTTGTGTGTAGCTACGACACTCTACACAGTTCTAATTAATTTTGATGAAGGTTTGATCTGGCTTATGACTAAAAAGGCCTTGAGATATGTGCACCCACCCATTGTTTAAAACAATACATATTAATGTCATTATCTACCCCAGTATGTTTCAGCATTTCCAGATGCTTTATTTTTTGCTTCTTTCTGCTGTACCGACTAAAAAGGAAGGAATTAGCATGTTAGTACAAGAGGCACTTAGCAGTCAGAGTTAAAATGGAGTTGTCAACAAATCAGTACAATGCTCATCTGCATTAAAGTAAGTTGTTGAAAAAATCAAATATCAGTTGTCCACATAGCCAACAGACATACAATTTGCCCATTTTCCTGACATGTATTTGCAAGTATTTGAGTGTGATAACATTTTGTTATTGAAGTTTACATCAGATTGATTCCTTGCTAACCTAATATTTTATTTCTATGAACAGACCATTGTGGATTCTCAGAAACAGAAGATTGTTGAAGAGTTTGAACAGCTGCATCAATTTTTGAAAAAAGAACAAGCAGCTCTTCTCACTAAACTTCACATTGAAGAAGAAACAATCCTAGAAGCAGTGAATAAAAATATAAGAGCCCTATCACTGCAGAGCTGTACTCTTCAGAATCTGATAGAGGGCATCCAAAAAGAATTATGGCTACAACATGCAGCTTTTCTGAAGGTAAGATTCCACGCTGTATGAATGCAGGTACTTACTTATATATCAAATAAACTCATTTTGTGACACGAGAAAGCTGGGTATTTCACCAGCCAAGATCAAATCAAATAACTTTGTGAGTATAGTAAAAAGTCAACCAGAAACACTTCTTGAGAGCAATAAAATGGTACAATATGACTGATGAAGCCTAGTGAGAGAACCTGTACATACGTGGAATATAAGTTGTTTCTGGGTTTGATGCTTGTGCAGAGTTTAACTTAATGGCTATGTTTGTATAGGACTTGCGACCATTTCTGATTTCACATCATATCAGTGTCTAACACTTTTTATTTTTACAACCTATTTTTCTGCTAAAGCACATTTTGTGTAATGGTTTAAAGCACCACACATTCCACAAACTTGATTTTTTGCTTGATGTTATTTCTTTATCTTGCATACCAACATTGCATATACATTGAGTGGTCATTAACAACGGGTTGCCATTTTGGTTAATGTGTTTTGCGGCATGTGAAGTCCAATCAAGTTTTATTCTTTTGTTATTTCTGCTTGGCTAAATTTTCTCTTTATTTTGCAATTAATCAATTGATTGCAGAATTCACTTGTACAACACTCACCAAAAGTTTCATCAACCATTAGGCTTTTTTTCTTAATGATCAGCATCTTATGCAGTTGTCACTTATGTCACAGATAGCTCTGTCTCTGATTAATGAATCATGCAATTCTCCAAATTCACAGTCATGAGCACTCTATTTCAAATCAGTACCATGAGTATCAACAGTGCCATGTGTCTCTTGATTTCTGGTAAATAAAATAAAATAAAATAAAATAATGGCTAACATAGGTTAAGTTCTTTATCAGTTCACAATATGCCTGTAATCTTTTCAGTTCTGTCAAAATGCTTTACTTCCCATCGCTCAAAACAGATGTATTAGATATGTTAATGATTTCCCTCACCTACAGTATGAAAAATATGGCACATTTGACCGAGTCTCGTTTGTCACTGAAGCATTCACACTAACATATAGCTCAGTTCACTTGATCAAAGACTTTCAATTTTCTAGCACATTCCTCTGCAGTGTTAAAACAGCTGGAGGTTGAATCATCACAGTGAACCAAAAAATGAAGAAGTAATTACAGTGAAAATAGGCACAGTCATTGTTTTGCAAGCTAACGCCTTGCGTGATGCATGAAAATGAATATTTTGAGGTGATGGCTTATGTACAAAAATGTAAAAAAAGAACTTTAAGATACTTGTCAGTAAAAGTAAAATATATTGAGGATGGAATGGGGAGAGTAAATAAAGTATGCCTATTTCTGTCATTTCTTTTAATTACAAAACATTTGTTCACAAATAGCTTAGTGGTGAAACTTTGAAAAACAGTTTCTTAAATAATTAAACAAGGAACACTAGCAAGAGAAGAGTGTAAACCACACAAATATCAAAGTACAAAAGCAAGACATATAATGTTCCCATTCTTTAAGCATTATCCAGGATATGCAAGCTAGAACTGGCATAATAGACCTTGTCAAGGTCTGAGTAGGTTCAATGAGGATCTATCAAGATGCCAAGATGAAGCAGATAACCAGGAGGTACAGATCAGATTTGACATGTATCTTGTGTAGGTACAGATGAACCTTTAATAATCATGTGACAATACATTCCTTTGAGTTTGCCATTGTGAAGCAATGTATAACCTGGTGATAGCAGAAAGTGAAGTTATTAAATGTTATGACAAGAATATAGTGCTATAAATTCACATGAAGACAAATAAATCGAGCCTTCCATTGTGTCTGGTAGGGGCAGGGAAGTGCTTTACTCACAATGCTTACCCCAGAAACCCAATTAGTTCACATATATACAATTACAGAATTTATGGAAATTGTCTGGTTTTGTATACCCACACTTCTTGCAAACTGTACTACAAATAAAACCCTGGTCTTTACTCCTAGTTCATAGGATCATAGAACCATAGGAGGTTGCTAGGGTATTGGCTCTGAGGCCCTTAGAAGCCTAGCCAAGTGTTTAGCCCATGTTTAGACAAATCATCACCCAAACCCCCTGTCCAGCAGGGACACTGGTGGAATCCCAGGGGTGTATTTTCTGTTTCCCATCCAGTTATCCAGGTTGCACTTAAAAAGGGATAATGAGGTACTCTGTTTGACGTGGAGAGGGAGTCTATTCCACAGATGGGGGAGTCTCTGGGACACAAATCTGTCCTGCCAGCACATCCTATTGATATCACAGACAAGGCTGAGGTGCCACTTACGGGTTGCTCGAGTGGAGCTTGACTTGCGGATATGCAGCAGTCCCATCAAAGCAGGGTCTAAGATTGCTTTGTATGCCAGACAGAGGTCACTTCTGAGGAGTCTGTATGAAACTGAGTGGAGGGACAGGGCTTTTAGCCTATCTGTGTAGGGTAGATGTTTGAGGCCCTGGATTCTCCTTGTGAGGAACCTCTGGGGTCTCTCCAACTGCTGCATGTACTTTGCAAGGTACATGCCAAAGGGGGAATTGTACTCAATAATTGGCCTTATAAGGGAAGAATACAGGGAGGTTATGACCTCTTTGTCCCTGAATGAGATACCCTTACTTATGAGGTGGGCCATATAGAAAGTTGTCCATACAATGGAAGCAATATGGTGGTCAAAGGTCAGGTTACTATCAACCTGTTTGTCCAAATCCCTCACTGCTAATTGTGTACTTAGGACGTTGTTATTAATGTGATAATATATGGGGATGTCACTCTCCTCAAAGGTGATGATGATGTATTTTTTGGCATTCAGCTTGAGTTGGGGTCCAATAGTCCTTTTACATAAATTTCAACTGATGCTCAAATAGTGAGGGGTACTGATAACACTCTTAGCACTCACGGTTGAGAAACAACAGTCTGTGTTGCAACCAATTTTGAAAACATCATGCTTGTGTTCAGGTTTATCTCCATGTGCTTAGGATCAGGAAATTATGCTTGAATCTAGGCTGATTTCATAGATGTTAAGGTAAAATTACACCCCTAATTAAGTCCAATAACTTGCTTTAGAGGAGGATGCAATATTAAACTGCATCTATTAATTCTGAATAAAAAGTAGCAAGCCTTAACTGAAAATATTTCCATATGTCACTTGGCAGCACAACCAATATCTTCTCCAGAAGTTAAAACAAGTATAGGTTAGCTCGGGCCATATCTTATGGTTAAATATCTTAAAGACCTTAATAAAACAATGTCCTTCTGAGTCCAGTCAGGCCACTGGGTAGGTCTGGCACCTAATTTAAATAAGGTTTGACCCTAGATAGAAGGTTTAGGAGAACTTGGAGGAGGCATAGAATATGTTTTATAAGGGCTTTAAACAGCCAGTGGGTACCCTTTCTTCAGTACTATAATCATATATGACTACAGAACGAAACGGTATAAAAAAACATTGAGCAGGAAAGTTCTATTCATAAGTTTGGTTTCTGATCTAGCCTATGGACCAAGATCATGTTTATTAATTGTGAACATTTTAACAGTAATGGTTGGTAAACTCAAAGTAAGGGTTGCTGCAGGAAGCAATTGGATGGATGTGTCTAATTGGAATAGGGTGGTGCTCTATTATGACAGGTCAGTGACCGTTATCTGTGATCAAACAGCCAACAAGGCCAGTCACTTTCATCCACAGACTGCATCTGTGAGTATGGAGATAGTATTTCATCAATAGACTATATCAATATCCACTCATTATATATTTTAAGGAATATATAAAACTCAGATGTCTGTTTGTAATCAACAAGGCCAGACAAAGGTGAAATGGAGCAGTAGACAAAGGCTCTATTATTCACTCAATGCACAATGGTTCCTGTGCACTTTCCTAGTACCTCTCCTCTGTTTTCTCCTCATTCTGACCCCACACCATCCAGATAGATTTTTGTGTCTTGCTTTTAGCTTTTTCCTCCATTTTAACATAACCTAACTGACCAAAAACCACAGTAATAAGAGTAGTATGTGTTAAAGAAGACAATGCATTAAGCTAAGGATATGGAAGCTACTAGGCCCCAGAAGTCATGGGGATTTAGATGCTCTGAGGTGTATCTTAGAGATTTTTACAGCCTTTTGATCCAATGATGACCTGAACAAAAATCATGAGAAAGGAAAGAAATTCAGTCTCATTTTTTTTCTTTCAAGGAAAAAAAAGGTTGTGCAAAACTTTAATGCTCAAAGCTAACAAAATAGTGGTTCCCAATAACCTTAGATGAAAATTGTTTGTAACAACATATAAATCTTACCTAGGAATAGTGCCTGTCTCCACACACCTCCAAAAAGGTAGCTACCTTATATGTGCCCATCTAGTACTAGACTGGGATGAAAATAAAAGTACAAATGACCACAGACATTCATTATATAGCTAAGGTTATGGGGAAGGACACAAGAGCACCTGGATAAAAACCGCAGAGAGAGAGAGAGAGAGAGAGAGAGAGAGAGTACATGCAGGCTTCACACAGAAGGAATCACAGCCAAACATTCAACCACAGAATCAAGTGCTGTGATATGGCAATGCTATTCACTATACCAGTGATCAGTTGCTATCAGTGGTGCAGCGGTTGGCATTGTTGCCTCACAGCAAAAGGTTCTTTGGTTTAATTCTTGGCTGGGTGCTTTCTGTGCAGAGTCTGCATGCCCTCCCTGCAGTCATTGGGCTTTCCTCCTGGTGCTCAGTTTCCTCCAACATTCCAAAGATATGCAGTAGTTGGATTGGACACTCTGAATTGGCTGTAGGTCCAAGTGAGTGGTACAGATGAACTACTGTGGCAGGGCTAGCCACCTGGTGGTGTAAACCTTGGCCAAGATAATTGTCACTGTTGAAAGTGACATCCAACCCCATGTGCAAAATGGGAAAAAGGGGTTGAAGATGGATGGAGTTGCTATCAAACACATTCTGCCCAGACCACTACATAAGTCACTAGTTGTGCATAATGCTGAAGTTTGTGATGGAAAGTGAAAGCATATGACTGACTTGCTACTTTTAGATAGGTTACAATCCCACCTCCACACACGTAGTAATTTTTATTACAGACAACACTCTCACATCTATCAATTACAGCCAATTCATTAGCAGTGCACCCCACTTATATTCATTTACATTAAAAAATTAGCTACCATTAGCTATTCAGCCAAAGTTATTGATGGTGCACATCGCAGATATCAGATTGCAATATAATAAAATAATTGACCGTGATAATTTATTTTAACACTCCCTCTCTCTCTTGCACACACACACACACACACACACACACACACACACACACACACACATATATATATATATATATATATATATATATATACAGAGATGTCCCATCAATTACAACAAATTTTGCAGCTGTGTACACTTCAGATATCTGACTGAGATAAAATGAATGAATAGTTAAATAATGACCATTTGGATTTCAATTTCCTGCTTTCAGAACCATACAGTATGTAACCCATTGTAAAGCACCTGCAAATACACACATGTGACCATCTGTAAGTGATGGTGACTGTAGACCTCAGATGTTCGTCTGCAATCAAATTAATGAATAAAGATATAACTGCCTCACCTTGTACCCATTGCCAACATACCTTTCAACCTCTTAACCCAGAATTAAAGAGAAAGCTAAAAACCAAAGGGGACAAAAGACCAAAATCAGGAACAGATATTGACTTTATATATACTTAGTAATTGCTAGAATAACAAGTTTTGTATTAGCATGCTTTTTCTGATTGCTTTTAAGTCTGAAACTCAAATACCTGTCATTATTTAGTGACTGCAATCCTGTCAGATCTGCCAACATAAAATAAAATAAATGTTAGAAAGAACAGACCATAGTATGAGGCAAAATCGAAGACATTCTGCAACATAATGAACTTTTGAGAGCATCCATGCCCCCACACGCATACACACATACATATTACATACTTATAGAGACACGCACACATGCAAACATGAGCACATGTGCACTTTTACATGTACTCATACAGACACAAACATGTGCAGGTGGGTGCACACATGCACATGTGCAGACACACACACACACACACACACACACACACACACACACACACACACACACACACACACACACACACACTGTTATGACCATCAATTAGAGACACTGGCATGACTGTGACAGTATAAGTTAGAGGTTTGATTGCTGTCAAATGAATGAATAAATACATAAGTAATTGCCACACAAGAATGTGTCTTCTCAGATCACTGCTGTAAGAATATAGTTTCCTGTAAGGCAACCCACTGCAACTCCACGCCCATACCTTTCAACCTTTTAACTTAAGAATCATGCGAAAGCTAAAAAATAATAGGTGGCAAAGGACCAAAATCAAAGACATATTAGAAAGTTGAATAGAATAACAGACTTTGCATTAGCAAGCTTTTTCTGAAAGCTATTAAGTCAGAAGCTCAAATGTCTGTCATACATTGAGAAACAGGGCAAGACTTGAGGCAAAATTAGAAACATTCTGTGGAGTCAGGGACAGCCAAGAACATCTTTGACCCCCCATCCCCCCCCTCTCTTTCTATATATATATATGCACACACACACACACACACACACACACACACACACACACACACACACACGAGTGCGCCACACACACACACACACACACACACACATATATATATATATATATATATATATATATATATATATATAAACACACACATATAAACACACACATACAGAGTCAGGCATTACCATCAACTAAACCCACTTCTATGACTTTGACTGTAGACCTCAGAAGAAGTTTAGTTCTGAGCAAATTAATAAATAAATACGTAACTGGTACAAATGCATCTTTTCAGCTCACTGCTATCAGAATACAGTGTGCAACTCACTGCAACTCCCCAACACACCCCTCAACCTCTTACAAGAATCAATAAGAAAAATACTTGGTGACAAAGGCCAAAAATCAGCAACAGATATTGTCCTTATATATTATGAAAATTAATAAAATAATTACTTTGCACTATCATGCTTTTTTTCTAAATTTGGTTGTAAGTGTAAAACTCAAATATCTGTCTTCAGTAGGTGACTACAATCCTCATTGATATGCCAGAAAAAGAAACACAAAGTTTACAATGAAAAATTAAAAGCATTCTGTAAAAATCAGGGACAGTTTAGAGCATCTTACGTCCCTCACACACATTTACATACATACATATATAATACACATGCAATCACAGGCACACTTTAATGAAGTAGAGCAAAATGCCCTTTAACATATTAGAGAAATGGCACAAGTATTAAAAAATCATACAGATACTTACAAAAAGAGACAGCATGAGTCAGAAATGGTGCCTCACTGCTTCATGGCTTCAAACAGCAGCAAAGTGAGTTGCTTTTTGAGAGATGTCTATGCCTTCTGCAAAAGGCAGGAAGACCTGGCGAGCAAATAAGATGATTTCTTTTTTTTTTTTTTTTTTTTACAGAATTTGGACATTCTCAGCAGTCTTTGCATGTACATTAGTGTGAAAAGTAAAGTTTTTTTTTTTTTTTTTTATGGAGAGTAAATGTTGTTAGGGACACATTCTCACCACTTTATTTCTAAGTTGAGGGAGGGCTATTATTCTAAATTCTTGAAGACAGGGAGGCTGGCTGCTGCTTTGAAACAGTTGCCTGAACAACAGATGCAAGAGAAAAGTACATCCCCAGGTAGTTTATAGACATTTGAGGTTATAGGGCAACAGGGCATGGGGCTTTACCCGATGGAATACACGTAACAGCGTCATTAATATCTTCCTTAGTAATAGAGGTGCAGAGATGTTTAACATCTTCCTCTTTTAAATCAGGTAGAGAAAATGATGCAAGTAAATGGCTAAGTATTTTGTTTAAGTCACCTTGGGAAGGATGGGCTGTGTGTACCTATGCAAAAATGGTCAGTCTCTCTTGTTATATTCACAGGGTGTGTTAGTAACCTGTAATTCACCTTCATGACCTAGATGTATGTCATATTTCTGCCTCTGTTTTAATAGAAATGCTAAAAGCTTGTAAAGTTTGATTCACAGTGCCCAAGACTGAAGTGATGCTCTGCATAGGTACAGTTCAGCACTCTCTTTAACTAACTATGATAGCTCAGTTTTTACTGATTTGTATTCTTTCAATGTTTGTTTTTATTTAAATCTGTGGTTCCTACAGGCTACACACACATTCTAGACCTGTGCATCAGACTGCTTTAATATGACATCAATATTAGCTAGAAAGAGCTTTTGCCAAGGAAAGATTGCTCCAATTTACAGGACTCACACTAGCTGTATGTGGACATGACTTCAACAGGACTAACCTGCATAAAGTTTTCTAACTTTGATTTAATGCCTGCTATTAAATTAACTTCTTGAATTACTGTCGCTCATCTTGTATATTCAAAGAAGATCCAACTTGTAAAAGATGATAATCGAAAACAACTCCTCAAGATAACAGGTAAATAAGGCAATGAATCCTAGACCATAAAGACTCCCCAAAAAAACTTACTTTATTAAGTAACACAGACAAATGAATGAACACTTTCTGCCAGGTTAACTGGCCTTCATCAGATTCAAATAAGCAGTAATTATTCAATTTCTTATATATACTTCCAACCACAGGAAATTGAATCAGTTAAATCAAGGAAGTGATGTATATGCGGATATAAAAATTTATAAATTATATGATGAGTAAATGAATAAATAAATAAATAAGCAGATATTAAGTAATAAATAGTAAATATATTGTTGATAAAATCTTTATAAAAGACATAGATCTATATTAAACGTATTAAAAAAACGCTGAAGTGTAAAACCTTATACATATGTATAACATTTTTAGCAACCATGTACAAAATCCATAAGGAATATATATATATATATATATATATATATATATATATATATATATATATATATAAATATATATGTATGAAAAGTATACAATTAATAAACATGTTTGTAAAACACTTAAAATATTAAGAATATAAATATAATAAAAAAATACGCAATAAAAAAATACACAGAGAGAAAATGTTAGAACATATTAAGCCCTAGACTTCCAAATAGGTTTCAAAGAGATGTTGTCATTTATTCCAGGGGGGTTGGATGCATTGAGCCCAATTTGCCATATAACTTTTTTTTTCCTCAAGTAAAAGCTTGTCATCACCACCCCTAGGCTTAAAATGTAACTTTTCAAGTATAGCAAAACGAAAAGTGTGGTTAGAATTATTAAGCTGTGTGTGTCTAAGCAAAGCATTATTTATGTTTTCCTTTTTAATATTATATATGTGTTCATAAATTTTATTCTTGAAATGCCTGTCCATTTTCATAGGTTTATAGGTTCATAGATAGGTACTAGGCTATCTGCCCGAGGGCATTTATAAGCCTAGCCAGTATGTGTCAGCGTTCGCCGCCCCATTGATTAATTAACTGAGCCTCTGTCAAGAAGAGCCAATGAAGTGATCCCAGGGGTGTATTTTCTGTTACCCATCCACTCATCAAGGTTTCTCTTGAAGAGTGTTAGTGAGGGGCTCTGCCTAATTTAGTTAGGAATTTTGTTCCAAAGCATGGGGAGTCTCTGTGACAGGAATCTATCCCTCCAGCATGTTCTATTTATTGTTGTGGCAAGGTTTAGCTCACTAGAGCGAGTGGCTCGCAATGACTTGGATTTCTTTAGGTGGAGCATGTCCATCAATTCTGAGTTGGACATGGCTTTGTAAGTCAGGCAGAGATCACCTCTGAGTAAGCGATATACCACTGAGTACAGCTGGAGTTTTTCCAGTCGGGCTGCATAGGACATTTGTTTGAGGCCAGTAATCCTCTTGGTGAGGTACTTTTGTGGTCTTTCCAGCTGTTGGAAATGTCTTGTGAGGTACATCCCAAATGGGGCATTGTACTCTATGATGGGTCTGATGAGTGATGAGTAGAGGGGCACTATAACCTCTTTATTTCTAGATGTGAACCCTTTAGTAATTAGATGGGCTACATAGAAAGCTTTCCTAACTACGTTGGCAGTAGGATTGTCAAAAGAGAGATTACTATCTACCTGGGTCCCCAGATCTCTTATTACCTCTTCTGTATTAAGGGGTCTGCCACTTATGTGGTAATTCATGGGTGTTTTGTTTTTCCCAAATGGGATGACTATGCATTTTTTGGCATTTAGCTTGAGACCATGACTTTTACACTAGGTGTCCATCTCAGTAAGGCCCTTTTGGAGAATGTCCATGTCAGCCGGAGAGTCAGTTATGGCTCCCAGTTTGCAGTCATCGGTGAACTTGGTTATCCATAGTCCTCCTGTGTTTGCCTGTACTTTTGAGAAGTATATGCCAAACAGTAGGGGTCCCAGGACTGAGCCTTGTGGGACACCACTTGTGACTGGTTTAGAGTCAGATCTGAAGCTCGCTATTCTTACCGTGTGAGTTCTGTCTGTAAGCCAGTTGACAAACCATCTCGTGACATAGGGGTTTATATTCAGGCTGGTGAGTTTTTCTATAATTCCCGAGTGGGGAATGGTGTCAAAAGCCTTGGTGAGGTCAAGGTAGGCTGTGTGAATTACCTTCCCCTCATCTATGGCCTTGGTGACTGTCTTGAAGAAGTCAACCAGGTTTAGTAAGCATGATCTGCCCTTAACAAAGCCGAACTGGGTCGAGTCAAGTGTTTGGAGGTTTCCAATGTCTTTGTTAATGAGTTCCATGATGATGCGCTCCATAGCCTTGCAGACCAGGCTAGTCAGGCTTATGGGGCGATAGTTACCAGGGTCAGTTGTGGCCCCTCCTTTGTGGAGCGGAATAACCGTTGCTGTGCACCATTCTATGGGCATGTAGCCTGTAGAGTGGCTGAGGTTGAACAGTGTGATTAGGTGGGGGGTTAGTTCATTCTGTAGTTCGTGCAAGACACAGCCTGGGACACCATCTGGCCCCATTGATGCTGTGCTTTTGACTTTTGAAAGGGCTGTTTTCACCTGTGCATCTGTGATTTCTGGGACACTACACTTGTCCGGTATTGTTGTGGGCCCTTTTGGGGGTGAGAGAGGGGTAAAGTTTGCACTGAATCTATCTGCCAGGATGTTTGCAATATTAGTTGGTTCAGTATATTTTGTGCTTTTTGCACTAGCTCAGAGCATATCTGTGAGTTGCCACTTAGATTCTTGACATAGCTAAAGAAGGATTTGTGGTTATCTTTCAAATCCTTGGCTATTTTTCTTTCGAAGTTAGCCTTGGAGGATTTTATGAGGGACCTTAGTTTCTTACTGATACTGATCAGGGATGTCTTTCCTTCTTGGGATTTGCTTTTTTTCTGAACTAGTTTCCTCCTTCTATTGTATAGCCTGTTTATGGCAGGGGTCCACCAGACTGATTTCCTTCTCTTAGGGGAGTGAGTCTTGGTTTTGCTAGGGATGACATGATCCATGCATCCTTGTAGGTGCTCATAGAGTGCATTTGTAAAGGTTCCTGCATCTTGGACACTGTTATCCTTTAGCGTGGGTGCTGCGAAACCTACCACCTCTGTCTTAAGTAAGATGAAGTTTGCTACAGAAAAGTTTTTCACTGTGATTTCCTTGGTTGGAGGTAGTGGTGTGTTGTGGACATCCAGAGTGATTAGTTTATGGTCTGATCGAACTAGTGATGGGTTGACTTCTGGTGTGGAACATCTGTCGCCCATGTTGGTGATGACCAGGTCCAATATGTTTTCACCTCTGGTAGGGGAGTTTATCAGCTGATCCAGGGCATTTGAGTTGATAAATTCAAAGAAGCGCTGGAACTGAGAGTTTGTACTTGAGTAGTTTTCCCAGTTAATGGTAGGGTAATTGAAACTGCCCAATATCATGATGTTTGGTAGGACCTTCATGTTTTCCAGTATCTCCAGAAAGGTGGAGTGGTGGTCCTGGGTCATGGAGGGTGATCTGTAGCAGGCCACAATTTGCATTGCAGATTTGCGTGATGTTAATTGCACAAGGATGATCTTGGAGGTATCATGCTGCACCACTAACCTGGAGGTGTAGGTATCCTTGATGAATATGGATACACCCCCTCCTTTTGTGTTTCGGTCCATGTTCTCTGGCCGAAATGTGTGGTATGAGTTGTAGCCCAGTAGTGCTGGGGTGCTCTGTGGAGCCTTGAACCAGGTTTCAGTTACTGCACAGATGTCGACATTCTCCATACTGAGGAGTGCTTTGAGTGCGTGCATTTTGAGATTTAAACTCCTGGCATTGAGTAGCATAACCCTCATTTTTTTTATTTGTGATGTTTACGGAGGTGGGTTTGACTTTTGAGCTTTGCCTAAAAAAAGGCACTATGGGGGCAGCAAGAGCCTTGGCCAGTATTCGAATGCCTAGGGGCTGACAGGTGCAAGCCGTCTCTTGTGAAGCAATGAGGCATGTTGTGCATGTCATCCCAGGCTGACAGACACTGGATCCCCTTTGAATGACACCAGAAGCTTAGACAATTGTTGAAATTGATCATTTTTTCTTTATACTGTGGTATCATTCTTGTTGAGGGCAGGATGCTGCTCAGGATCAGGGTCATACCCGCCTGGGCTACATGATCAGAGAGCTCTTCCATGTCACTTTTCATGTAGTCCAGGGAGGTACGTCTCAGGTCATTCACACCAACATGAACAATGATAGAGTTATATTTGTACTTGTTCCGGAGTGACCTGAGTGCTTGTGTTATGTAGTGGATTCTGGCTCCCGACAGGCAGCTAACAGTAACCTTCTCCTTGTCCAGCCTAGTGAGTGGGACGTCAATGTGCCTGACAGTAGAGTTGCCTATTACTAGTGTGTTAAGTATGTTATTTCACCTTAAGGGCTGTGATTGTGCGGCACACTGATTTTGTGTTTTATGTGTTGTCTGGTTTGTGACAGGAGATGCAGGCTTTTTGGGTGTCTGCTTTGGAGGTCTGTGATGCTTTTACAGGTTTTTATTTAGAGCCTCCGAGTATGATTTTGTGTATTTATGTGTATTTTTTGCCAGTGCTGGTTTAGTATGTCTATGTGAGGCTGGAGGTGTGGTGCAAGTGTTAACCTTCTCCTCATGACTGCCTGTTCCAGTCTTGGGTGGAGAGAGCTTAGCCTCCAATTTAGCTATATAATTGCATCTCTCGCATATGTTAATGTTTTGTGGTAGGAGGAGAGGGTTGTCTGTGTACATGAGGCAGTTGTAACATTGCCTCAGGATACCCAGGTTCACCAGCTGGACTGGAGAGTAAACTTGAAATTGCCCTTTGGTCATGCCTGAATAATAGGGTGAGCTGCTTAGTTGCTTGGTTGGTGAGGCGTGAATAATGAGCCTTGCCCTGCTGGGCAATCAAGTGTCAGGGTATATTACTGCTTGCTATTAGGTCTGAGCAAGTGCTGGACTGTAGGATGCTTTTTAAGTGCATAGGTTGAGAGTTAGACTACTTTCAAGGGAAAAACTGAAGAGGAGACTTGGTGGAGCTGGGATAAATTTAGCCCTAGCTAACCGGCACTGCCCGGATGTGCAAAACCGTGCAAATGCGTTTTTTACAGCAGGGAAATGAAAGAGATAAAAATTAGCCCATAATGGCCTATAAACTACTAACTTCTGGGCTGGAACCACTCCTCCAGGGACAGATGGCTGCTCAAAGCTCCCTCTCTCACAGGTGAACAGAGAAACCTCCCTCTATCCAAGTAAGGTATGGGCAACTCAGAAAATTGTAACACAGCCCTGAATTCAGCACTAGCCTGAAAACTGGACTATACTAGCTTAGAAAGGTGGGAAACAAGAAAGTTTTTTTTTAAAGATAAGGCAAAAACAGTAAAAAATACACTTAAAACAGCTTTAAATGACTACAAACAGTAAAAAATACACTTAAAACAGCTTTAGATGACTACAAGCAATCAGAAAAGGCTTTTAAACAAATTACCCAATTAACCAGTAAAAAAATCTCAAAACTGAGCCCTGTTCCTGTAGTCTTCAATCAGACAAGTTCTAACTGTACCCTCCTGCCACTGGGGTGCAGGGGAACTTTCTCCAATGGATTAGTGCTCAAGTTATACAAACAAAGCTAGATTCAGCAGACCTGGATCTAGTCTATGCTATAGCAAACAAGGTGCACCAATTTCAGTAAGAAACAGTTCAGATATGCAGGCACTATAAGCCTTTAACCAGAAATTCCCAGCTCAGAAGGGCAGAGTCCAGCCTCTCCTCCCACAAGAGTGCAGACCACGAACCTTCTTAATGTAAAATAACTGGCCTGAAGCCCAAGTGCTTAAACCAGTACTAATACACTTTTAGAACAACAGACATTGAGCCTTCAATCAGCAGTTCTCGACTTAGAAGGATGTAAGCTACCTGTCCTGCCACAACAGTGCAGACCACAAACCTTAATGTAAAACAACTGGCCTGAAGACCAAGTGCTTAAACCAAAATGCTTAGAATGATAGTTACACCAAGCAGTAATAAATACAATTGAGTACTTTTAAGATGACACAAAAGCAAAATAAAGTAGGAAGAAACACAAATACAGTAAAAGCAGATGAAAAAGTGCAATTTTTTTTTTGAGTGAACAAATGACATGGGCCCAGGAGGAGTATCCAAATGCAAATTTACAAGAGGGGCGGGCAGTTTCAAAGCCACCAAGATTAACACCAACACCAAAACAAAAACAGGGAGGGTGGGTGGGGAACTAACTGAAAAAACAGAGCCACAACTTCCAGCTAGATAGTATTCAATGCAACACAAATAAATCAATTTAAATGCTGTATTATTTGAAAAAAGTGCAGATAAAGATTTACTTAAATTCACTTATACATCCAGTTGATTTGATTTCATGTAGGTCTTAGCTGGCCAAAGCTCAGAGTTTAAGCAGAAAATAATCCAAAATGTACCACTTATATAAGGCAGAAACCGAATAACAATGAAGTGAACTACCCCACTTATCACTGGCTATTCAAGAATTCTAACAAGCATTAACTGAAAAACAGAGCCACAACTTCCAGCTAGATAGTATTCAATGCAACACAAATAAATCAATTTAAATGCTGTATTATTTGAAAAAAGTGCAGATAAAGATTTAATTAAATTCACTTATACATCCAGTTGATTTGATTTCATGTAGGTCTTAGCTGGCCAAAGCTCAGAGTTTAAGCAGAAAATAATCCAAAATGTACCACTTATATAAGGCAGAAACCGAATAACAATGAAGTGAACTACCCCACTTATCAATGGCTATTCAAGAATTCTAACAAGCATTAACTGAAAAAACAGAGCCACAACTTCCAGCTAGAAAGTATTCAATGCAACACAAATAAATCAATTTAAATGCTGTATTATTTGAAAAAGTGCAGCTAAAGATTTACTTAAATTCACTTATACGTCCAGTTGATTTGATTTCATGTAGGTCTTAGCTGGCCAAAGCTCAGAGTTTAAGCAGAAAATAATCCAAAATGTACCACTTATATAAGGTAGAAACCGAATAACAGTGAAATGAACTACCCCCACTTATTACTGGCTATTCAAGAATTCTAACAAGCATTAACTGAAAAAAACAGTGCCATAACTTCCAGCTAGAAATAATTTAATGCAACACAAATAAATCAATTTAAATGCTGTATTATTTGAAAAAAGTGCAGATAAAGATTTACTTAAATTCACTTATATGTCCAGTTGATTTGATTTCATGTAGGTATTAGCTGGCCAAAGCTCAGAGTTTAAGCAAAATGCTGGGCAGGCTGTACACATAGCTAAATAAGCTACACTTTTGGTATTACAGTTCCCAGTCTGAAAGGTAATCCTATTTTTGCTCATATTTTCCAAAATTACACTTTTTCCTCATATATATATATATATATATATATATATATATATATATATATATATACACACTGACTGCAAGCTCCACATTTTGTCGTTCATTTAACTCCCTTTTTATACTGGTCTTTCCAATTATTTTCTAATCGGAGTTTATTATTCCTGCCAGTCTTATACACAAATCTAGGTTGATGTCCCAGATGGCTATATACATCATTAGTGCCTCTTAACACATTCCAGTTCCTCCCTATAATATATTTTATAATGGGTGTATAAGTACTATATTTTAAAACCATAGCCTTAGAAAAACAGGAATTGGTTTGCTTGTTACTTTTCTCCTGGTGAATAAACTCTTCACCTAACAAAGGTTTGTAGAGTACCCCCCATTGAGATAAAACATATTCAATTGTTTCTTCTACTAAATTGGCGGGTTACCCTCTTTCCAAAACACACTTCCTATTAACCTAAGTTCTTCAATAATGTCTTCTTGACAGGAAGTCATTCTTGCTGCCCGTATACATTGCCCTTTCAAAATACCTTTTTTCTGTAGAAAAGGGTGGCAGCTTTGATATTCCAAATATGAATTACTAAAAGTGGGCTTGCGATGTATATTAGATTTAAAACCTGAGGATGTGTGTGAAATGTATGTGTCTAAATAAGACAAACCAGTTTCACTGAATGAATATGTAAACTTAAAATAGGGACAAATACTATTCAAATAACTAACAAAACCAGTAATTGCATCCTTCTCACCCTTCCTTAGGATAAAAACATCATCCAAGAAACATACATAAAGGGTAAAATGGTGCTTAAACTCACTATTAAAAACATATCTGTTCTCCCATTCAGTGAGCACAAGGTTAGCGAAGATGGGAGCATAAGAGGCCCCCATGGCTACTCCTTTTAGTTGTCTATAATATTCTCCTTCGAAGTAAATGAAATTGTTTTCTAATACTATACTCATTAACTCCAAAATTAAGAGAATCTTGTCATTATTGAGACCAGAATCTTGTATCATAGATGTATGGAATAATTCTAAGCCATCATCTTTAGGTATAGAATTAAAAAGATCCACTACATCTATGCTTACAAATATCAACTTGCAATCCCACAAGTCATGTTTCATTCTGCTCAAAAAATCCCATGAATCAATAAGCTAATGTGAAATATTTTTATACACGTGTTTTAAACAATTGTCGATCACAACCCCAATAGGGTAAGTTTTAGACCTACTTCCTGATACAATGGGTCGAAAAGGCAGATGCAGGTAATCCTTGTGTACTTTTGGTACACCGAATACAGTTGCTAGTATGGGGGAAGCAACTTTAACAAATTCATATATGTCGTTTGTTAGTCTCTGATCCAGAAGAAATTCCTCTAGCCAAGAATCAATCCGTCTATAGGCTATATTAATTTCATTAATACTTATAGTCTCATAAACTTCAGAATTGTTTAATATATTATACATCATTTCTGTATAGTTAGTCTGGTCAAAGAGCATGATACCCCCTCCCTTGTCAGGTTTCATCACTCTAATTGTTTTATCTTGACAAAGCTCCTGAAATAACTCCCATTCTAATTTACTAAGGTTGTAAACCTTCTCCTTCCCATTGGCCTTATAAGCATAAGTCCTATAAATGTCATCTCTAATGAGTTTTTCAAGGTTGGCAAGAATGGGTAGTAGGGGGGGTTAAATGTGCTCTTTTTCTTTAACTTATTAATATCATAACTCTCTTGTTTGTCTTTGAAATATAAAGATAAGTTAAGTTTTCTAATAAACAATTTGACTTCTAATATGGTGTCAGTAAGGTCCAATTCAAACATGGGCATGAATTTCATCCCCTTTAGAAACAAGGAAAAATATTCAGCGGTCACCTTACGGTCAGTATAATTAAAAATCTTAAAGTTCTTACATTCATATGTGACTTCATTAATTTTTGCTATCTCTGTTGTTGGTCGGGATAGGGTGTTCTGTAACTCTCGTTTTTGTACCAGGTTTTCTGTCTTTTCTGTCCCGAATCCCATGAATTCCCTCTGTGTCTCCAATTGTTCATTTTGTGGCCCTTCCGAAAATTTTTTCCGGAATGGTTTTGGTCATATCCCTGATTTCGTTTGTCACCCCCTTTACTAGCGTGGTTAGTTCTGCTACCTAAATGACTAGACTTTTGGATATATCACGGTGTTCAGCATATTTAATTTTATTCCAAACATAAGCACTTTTCTCTTTGTATTGTATAATGTCCCTTTGTATTTTTCGTTCCTTTCTTTTAAAAATAGCTGCAGTGTTTTTATTAACTAAACTAAACTGTTTATTGTAAAAGTCTATCCAGTTATCAAACACTAAATCCTCTGTGATTTCTTTGTTTAACTTTTCAATATCAATAATAAGTCTGCTTATTTTGGCATCATTATGCTTAATCAGCAAGCGCATAAAATTAAATCCAAAGTCATCAAACAACAAATTAAATTCAGTCATAACGTCTTCACTAAAATCTATCCCCATAGGCTCCTTAAAAACTCTGAGGCCCTGGGGTACAATCTTTAAAATAATACATTTCTCAAAGTAAGTGTTATCAATTTGCATATATTTAATAAGATTCATTTTCTTCTCCATACCTAAAATTTTATCCTTAAGACAAATATAGTTGTCACAACAAGAATCATTAGCATGAAAATTCTGAGTATGAGAATCATTAAAGTCCACAAAGCTAAAGTCAACTTTTAAAAAATCTTCCACACGTGGGACAGGTTTAGCAAGTAAGCAATCAGCAGTGTGTGTGCTACTAGTTATTTTTTTTAGCATTTGTACCTGCGCTGGGATCTTGTCAAGGGAATCCATCTTATTTTTATTTTATTCATTTTATTTTATTCATTTACTCATCGTATAATTTATAATTTTTTATATCTGCATATACATCACTTCCTTGTTTTAAGTGATTCAATTTCCTGTGGTTGGAAGTATATATAAGAAATTGTATAATTACTGCTTATTTGAATCTGATGAAGGCCAGTTAACCTGGCAGAAAGCACTCATTCATTTGTCTGTGTTACTTAATAAAGTATGTTTTTTGGGAGTCTTTATGGTCTAGGATTCATTGCCTTATTTGCCTGTTATCTTGAGATATTCAAAGAAGATGATGAGGTTGGGTGTTCGTTTAAGTTGTTTATTATGCACAAACATATCAGGATGTATGACTGGAACATTAAACTTAAACTAACTGACTGACTGCTACACACATACATGCTTTCACTCCAGCTACTCACTCAAAATGGCACTCTTCTTGCATGTGCTCGGTAGTTCTATGCAAGTGTGCATAGATTGGAATAGCTCTTAAAGATACATACACACTCTGATCTACAGTTACTACCTATCGTTATTTGGCTTTGGAATGCTTCAGAGCTAAAAAAGGAACAAAATCTAGTAGCATGGCTTAGTTATTCTCATAAACTGTTCTGATAGCCTCTACAAATGAAATCATATTTTCTAAAGTTAGCCAGTAATTTGATTTTTAGAGTCTTCATTCTAGGTAATAAAGATAAAATCTTTGTCATCCTTCCTGTTATCATCCCAATATCACACTGCTAATTGTCTTTCATGTCTTCATTTAGAACCTGTTGGACTTTTGTGGGCATCTGTGATTTTGGTTTAGTTTTGTCCAAAATGGAATCGGAGGCCATATTAAAATCTCTGTCAGCTAAAATATGTGCCCAATCACTGTTCGCGTTTTCTCAGCTGGCTAAAATTTGGTAAGAAATTATGTGCCATCACAATTACGGCCATAAATACAACACAGAAGAGCATTACTCTAATCAATATGCACTTTGGCAATTGCTTATCTCCCCTCATTATCTTTAACAGTTTCTCCTACCTACCATTGTAGTCTCTCATTTAAAAATATTGCCACACCTTTCTTAGATGAGTAAGCTAAGTTAGTAGCTATGGTATTACCTAGCAATATGTGCCTATGATGCTTTCTGGCCACTTTAACTTCATGCAGAAATAAAGTGTCATATCTGACTGATTAACATTTGAAAACATTTTTTTCTGCTTGGAATTTAAGCCTTTGTAACTGAGAATGACTGATTACAAAAACATAGGTCTGGATTGAGAAAATGTTGCTGCATTATGCTAACTAAATTTGTGCAGTTTGTGGTGACCCACAGTTTATTTGTGATTCAGAAAATCCCGCAACATGAAGTGGCCAGATAAAATAACAGGGTCTGCCATGCGATATGCTAATGACTGTATAATGAGGCACCATGCATGCTAATGAGGCCAAACAAGATGGCAGAGGAATTTAGAATCATTTAAAAGACTCACAAAGTAGCAGTGCCCACCCACTTTATATTTTGGACTCGGCTATATACGCATGTTCAGGTGAAGTAGATTACTCAGCTAAGTTAGGGGTTGCCCCAGCAATGGTAAATGTGCATGTACAGGAGGATCTCATCGCAGCTGCTGTGCCTGGTGGTGCATGATGTCACCCCTGAAAAAAAATATGTACATAATATATATATAAAAATAGTATAGGCATATATGTATGCAGAAACAGAGTCAGTATGTGGAAAACCAATACCAGGCTATGTGTACCCATAGGCAAACCAACTAACAATGCACAAAGGATAGGACACAGTTCGTTGGTACAAAAGAGGAAGGAAGGTGAGTGAACCTCCTACTGGCTAGAACTCAGTGGTCTAAAGCTTTTGTCATAAGCACAATGAGGCTGTCTATCTGGCATAATGTAGATTCACCCCTCTGTCTGCCATTATGTAGATTCACCTGTATGGACATAATGAGTATGCTAATTAGGACTCAACTCATTATTGTTTCTGAATCACTCAATTTGTTTGACAAGTACACCTGGTAAATATTGTGCTGATTTCTCCATGATAACATACACATGCCTGAGCTCCTGCTAGCAACTCCAAACATGTGCAACCAGTACATGATTATAGGGATGAGGGAATGTTCATGTCATATTTAACCATCTGTTTGTATTTCTCCTTTCTCACCCTCTTTGTCTCTATAATTTTACCTATATACATTTATTTGGTTTATTTTTTTTTTATTTCTTTCCATTTCTTTTACTTTTATATACAGCAGCAGAGAAACCTGTACCCATCTCAATGGCAAGGCCTGTCATTCCCCTACAGGTGGCAGCAGTAGCACTACCAACACCACACCAGCAGAAGTATTTAGCACATCTAGGTCCCAGCCTGCCACAGTTACCTCCACACCTCCTACTTTACCTGGTCTGGAGGTTGGTACAATGATACATAGGGGCAGCAGTACAAGTAAAGGTGATGCCTTTGTCACACATCAGCAGCTGTCTAAATTTGTAGAGGTGATACCCAGTATGAGGTTGGATGACTGCATCGTCCACATGGAGACCATAAGTCACATAACTACTCAGCACTGACTCCATATTCTGAGGCAGGATCCAGTGGAGACAGTACCTATGGTAATGAGTGATCTCCCACTGGGTCTAAGCTTCCAGAGATTGCATCTGTGAACACCTGCTCCCGCCTATCTCCCAACCTGGTATTCCCCTCCTTTTTATGTCCATGCCAACTTCTGTTGGTTTTATACTCTTTTCTTCGCCAGTGTCTTCCCTCTGTGTCTGATGTTTCCTTTACTATTGTGTTCCCCTCCCTCATTATGTTACCATACAACCTATCAGTCAAATATGTCTGTTTTATCCTACTACCTAACCTACCCCTCTTACTTGCCTAGCTTCCTTCCCTAACTTTCCCTTTTCTAACAAAAAAAAAACACTCCTGCACATACCTCTCAAATGTCCACATTTTTTGCAGAATGTGTAGTTGTTTGCCTCAAAGAATGCACAATAATGCAAAACCTGCCATTGTATTCAATATCTACATTTCTAGCAGCAAAATATGTAACTATGTCCCTGATTTTGCCGTTTTGGTTTTGTCCAGAAGTCTTGAGATACAAAGTTGAGAGGAATACTCCAACCTCATCTCCAAACTGCTCATTCTTTATTTACTAAACCTTTTGTTGTATCTTCTGCTTGCTCACACTTTTCATCTCTTTCCCAAACTCCCATTTCAAACCTCTAATCTGGTTAAAAATTAGAAAAATAAGCCCAAAAAGGGTTTGTGAATCACTTATCATTTTGTTGTCTTACCGAGTGTGACAGGCCATGGAGAGCATCATCAGTGCCCATGTACAAATGATGAGAGATGCTACTGCTCAGTTTACAGCAATAATGGAGTCCAGCCGATGTCATGTCCTACATAAACTGGCCTTGGCTGCCATCAGTCATGCAAGTGAGCCATACAGTAGTTGTCAAATATGAAATAAGGAAAAGTGTTTGTATTTAGTCTGACTGTTTTCATTTACTTTGACTGATTTCTTGGCTCAGTTTTTCACTAAGTGACATGTAGTTTGTCAGAAAACTAGATGGTGGGTTCTTATCCCATCAGATTTGCATGTTTGCTTTACACTTTTCATCTTTCAGTCTGCAAATGTGTAATGTTCCCTTGATATGTGTTTTCCTGACATACTCAGTATGACTGCTTCTGTGGCTTACATTACAACTGCACCGTTTGGGAGACTATCAGTAGTAAAGGCATGGGCTTAGTTCTCATGAGGCCTGTCTTTTTTCCTTCTGTCAGTGTGCAACATTCCCCTGATATGTGTTTTTTGACACCTTCAGTGTGAGTGCCTCTGTGGCTCAATGTTTGGGAGGATATTACTAATAAAGGCACGGTTTCAAATCTAACAAGGCCTATCTTTTTTTCTTGATATCAGTCTGCCAATGTGTAACATTCCCTGATATGTATTTTCCTGGTGCCATCACTGTGAGTGCTTCTGTGGCTTGTATTGCTAATGCACTGTTTTTGAGAATATCACTAATAAAGGTGTGTGTTCAGTTCCACTGAGGCCCATCTTTTTGTTCCTGCTATCAGTTTGCAAATGTGCAACATTCCTCTGAACTGTATTTCCCAAACACCTTTACTGTGTCACTTACTCTGGTTTAGCTTGTTAAGGAACTTGGGGTATAATGTCAGTGGACAGAGTTGATGGGTAAAATCCCCCTAGGGATGAATGTTTTCCTTTTGTTCATGATATTCACATTATAGTAGAGGTACACAGCTCAAATTCTGATGTTGACGGGACTGGTGTAGGTGCATACATCATGTTAATTAACTGTATCCCACCTCTCCTGTCTGAGTTTCACATATTCTACTTTCAAGAATTGCCAGAATCCCTTATCCATTGTGTTTTGCATCCTTGCTTTGGCCAGCATCTCCCCTTGCAGACTTCTGTCCATGTCTGTTGTTTCTGTTTCCCTGCTACTACTTCTGCACTCTACACTTAGCCATCCTTGACCTCTTTCCTTTCATAACAAGTTTCTCTGCACATATATTGGCTTGACTTACAACAATACATCAGATATGTAGCATTACCATCTGTCCAAGCACACTAGTGATGTGTAGCATTGATGCTTATATATGGTAAATGTTTATAGCAGATGATCATACTTCATCCTGGCCATGAGGTAGTCTAACATAATATGGCTCTGAATGCATACTACAGCCTGGCATATGCACTGTTAATGAGCCTCAGGGCATGTCAAGCACACACTGTAAACAATGTTGACTTGGCCATGATCATGAATGCACCATTTCTAAATCCCAAGATGCATTAAAGTACACTGAGCAGCACATTATACCCAATAACAGCAAACTCTAACAGATCTAGCTATGGGCCATATTCACCAACCATTGCTCAGAAATGGGAACACTGTAAGGTGGTGAAATCTTGTAATGCCACACCAAGTAAAGACCTACAATTACATAAATAAGTAACAAGCCAAGTTCAAAATGGATACAGTTCTGGCATGGCGGCACCACTCAGACTGTTACCTAGAAGCTACCAGCAAAAACATCAGCTATCTATCTCTAGAACGGTATCCACTATACAACTTAAAAGTTATCTTGAAACTTTCAAATGTTCCTTTGTTGAGCTTTGTGCCAGTTTTTGATGCCAAGTTGGCTGGGATGTCTAATTTTTGTCCTCTTAAAAAATAAAATAACACCTCTTGACTGATTTGGCCCTTGATGTTGTGCTGAGAAACAAAACATAGTCTGTTCAACTCTACCTTGTTGTTCTGTAGTATACATTTCCTTTTCTTCTTAGTCTGCCAAAAGGGCAATTTTTTATTGCATTCCATGCTGGAGTAGATGATTCATAATCTTGGGTAATCTCTTCAAACTTTGGTTATTTTCTGCACTGAGTTTAGAGTTATCATTTGGCACTGTTGCTAGACTGACAGAGAGAGCACTGGTTTAGGAAACAGCAAACCTGCTAGAAGCCATCAGCAATTTGAATCTTCCAAGAATGCAGAAAATTGCTGGTTCTGCATCATCATCTTCAGTCCCTAGGTGGTGACTATCTTTTTTATATTTCTGTTTTTGCCTTGTGACCTGTTACAGTGTATTTGTGCCATCAGCTGAGTCACTTTCTAAAAGCTGGTAGAGTGCCTCTTATGCCTTGTTATTTGCTATCGTGACTGCACTCTTAGCCTCTTTATTGGCCAACCACAATTCCTTCTTAGCCAGATCTTTTATATCTCCCATATTTTATTGCATTCCTTCTTTTGATAACTTTCTGGATATCTGCAGTCCACCACCAACTTTCCTTATGTACCTTATTTCCATACCTGGCTTAGTCACATATCTATGCTATTGTATAGTCCTAACACATGCTGTTTTGAGGTGCTGCCATTCTTTTTCATCTCAACTGATTTCCACTTTTTCCTGAGATGCTTGAGACCTGGGTATTTCCTTCAGCTCTTATACTTTCACACCAGACAACTTCCAGGTCTTCAGTCTTATCTCTGTTGACCATTAGAATTTTCTCTGGCCACTTCTTACAGGGGATTGTGGCCACCTAATGTTATGCAGTTTCTTTTGGGATGAATTCACAATCATTGATTCGACCCTAGTGCGCATTCCGTTCTAGAAAGAAGTCTACCTAAGTTGCATGTTCACCACTCTTGTATGTCATTTTGTGAGTTTCTCTTTTGTTGAACCATGTGTTGACCACCATCAAGCCATTTGCCAGACAGAAGTCAAGAATGGCCTCTATTCCTGTTGCCCCAACCATGAAGTCCACATATCCTACTCAGTCTGTTCTGATATGAGAATTTACGTGCAACATGATCAACACCAACTCATGTTGCCCTGCTTTATCTAATGGGTCCTGCAACTGCTGTCTGAATACACTATCTTCCTCACTATCCCAACCTAGCTGCAGGGCATAGGCTGTGATTATGAATAGTGCCCTATCCTTACTCTGTAGTCTGAGTGCCTTGAGTCTGTCACAAATTCTGATAACATCCCTTACTGTCTTCTGAAGACAATCCCTTATCGCAATTCCCACACCATTTTTAGTCTGTTCTCCACCTGAGTATAAGGGTCTGCATCCCAAGCCAAGCAGCTTTACTGCACTGCCCTTCCATCTTGTCTCTTGGATACACAAGCTATCCAGCCTCCTCACCATAACGACATCCACTTCCAAGATGCATCCTGTCAGTAAACCTATATTAAGTGTAGCAATCCATGCTTTGCAGGTTGATTGTTTTTAACATCCAACTTTTGCTCAGTAGAGCTATCCCAGGTAATCCAAACTGGATAACTGGAAACCAGCTGGCAGCTTATTGAGGTAGTGCTGGTGGGCTTTTTAGTGGACACACACTGGCTAACAGAGACACATAGACTCTTATCACTGTTTACATGGATTCCTGTCATAGGTTGGATCCTCAGCCCACTTATCACCAGCAAAGACCAAATACCCATATACCCATTTTGATGGCATTAGTGAACATGACCAAACAACCTAATGACACTTTTTTACAAGTGGCTAACAGCACACAGTCTGTGATCTGTGTTCTCATATCTAGAGGATATTGTGCACACAGCCTAAAGCAGTTGGTCTATACAACTCTTATCCTGATACACATCGTCTACATTCTGTGCTTCTGCCCAAACCTCTATTCAATTACTGTGTTAATTTGAGGTGAAAATGTCCAGCATGTTTTTTGGGTGGGAGGAACCCCACAGCATAACATGGAAAACATGCAAATTTCACACAGGCAGTAACCAGAAGTCAAGCTCAAACCTTATACCATGCACATGTGAGTCAAAATCCTTAACAATTATATAAACTGTCACCTTGCTGGGCCTGTGCTTGCAATCAGGTGGATGCACTAGGTAAAGAAAGCTTAAGGATACTTTCCACGTGAAGTTTAGGAAAGATTAGGGGTACTTTCCATATGGATTCTGTAGGAAGGACATGGAAAAAAGAAAGTTTCTCTGATCACCACTTAATCTAAAAAGTCACTGGGAACAGTCTAGAAAGGTTGTTGCTGTATCAAAGAACACTTATACCATTATAATCCCTATAATGAAGCACACATTCTTGTGAATGATCTTGAAAGAGGTGGACTTTCTACTGCTCAAGAAAAAATTCTCTGTCCTCCTTTGCCTTATCCAGAATTTCCTTTTTATCACCATAATTTATCATTTTTAAGGTTACTTGCTTGTGGGTTGCCCTGGTCTGGGTTGTGGTTTCAGAGAGTGGTGCACTCTTTCTATGATTATCTGGAGGGAAATGCCCAGTACTTTAGGGGGTCCACTGAAGTAACTGCACTAAGTTCTCCTTGTCTAGCTTGTCTGTTCTCTATGTCAGCCATGTTTTGAGACAATTTGTTTACTGATGAGTGGACATCATTCAACATAGAAAGTGCTTCCTGGATTTGGAAAGAATCTAGCAAGATATAAGCTTCTAAAACATTAACCTTAGCACTGTAGTTGCTGGATTTCTGCTTTGTTGAACTTTGCCAACTACATTAACTCTGCTGTATCTGCCAGTATGCATTTTATGAGTGTGGCTAAAGCATCTAATGTACTTTAAAGCTAACATGGGGCCATTATCTACTTGGCTGACAACATGGAGCTCTCAGTCAAGTGTGATATTGTCTATGTCCATTTCTAGTTGCATTGCAGTTGAGATTTTTTATTTTTATTTTATTTTACATTTTTTAACCTGCAAAGTCCGACTGAACACAGGTCCCTTTTCAGCAGAGGCCCAGGGAGAAAAGCTCCACATACAGCATAGTACAAGCAGGGTTGCCAGACGTCCCTATTTGGGCGGGACTGTCCCGAGATCAGTAGCCTGATCCCGAGTCCTGCCCTGCCGGTTTAAATCCCGGCCAGCCTCCACTTTGTTTTTTTTTTGTTTTGATTGACCCGTATACCTGGCATACGGGCCAATCAAAAATTGCTAAACACGGAGCTTCTTGTGTTCCGCATTAAACACGAGAAGCTCCGTGTTTAGCGATTTTTGATTGGCCCATATGCCGGTATACGGAACTGCGGTGCATTAAACATGAGAAGCTCCGTGTTTATTGCAGGCAGAGTGAGCTCAGTTCTTTAGTTCTTTAATGCGGAACTGTGTTCTGCATTAAAGACCTTTTTTTTTTTTTTTGGTCTTCACTTTGACGTGAGAGACCTTCTTTTTTTTTTCTTTGTCCCTACCTGCGTTGCTGGAAATCTGGCAACCCTGAGTACAAGTGAGGATTTCATTTACATCTATTACTACAATTCAACATGCAATATTCAGATATTAACATCTTGTTTTCAGGACTATGTATAAGGACATAACAGACTCATTTCAGTGTATAGTAGACAGAGTTAAACATTTCTGGTATGTCTACATTAAAGCATGCAATAATCAGAATTTTAACATCTTGTTCAAAGCTCAATATACAAATAAGTTACAGACTCATTTAAGCATGTAGTAGATAGTTTAACATTTCTGTTAGTTGGTTTATATGCAGTGCATTGTAAGATTGAGAGTAGTACAGTATTTGTGAAAAAGTAGTAGAAAAGGTTTTTAAAGCATTATTGGTAGTAAGGTTATTCAGTGGTACTTTGTGATATTAGAATTAGTATAGTATTTGAGAAAAAGGTACAAAATGTTTAAACAGAAGTTCAATCTGATAAGCTTATATGTTTGGAGTAAAGCAGGTATACCTGGGTAACTAGAGGAAGTTATTGGTGATCTTTAGCAGATGAATTCATGCATTTATGCAACAATGCAGTGGTTTAGCTTAACCTGGGGTAACACAGGAACAGAGCCAATTGTCTGAATAGTGGCTTTTGAGGAGCCTTTTAAATTGGGAGGCAGAGGTTGTAGCAGTAATGTGACTTGGGAGTTGATTCCAAACTCTGGCTATGGTGTAGGCAAAGAGAGACTTACCAGCATCATTTCTGTGTTTGGTGATGTTTATAAGGTTTTGGTTACTTGATCTTAAGGTTCTGGTGGTTGTGTAGGGCTGAATTAGATGCTCTAGTGATGGGGTTTTGTTGGGCAGGTAGTACAATTTGTGTGCTGTAGAGAGTTCATTAAGTAACAGTAGCTGGGGAGCTCAAGCCAGTTGAGCTGCTTTAGGGCAAGACAATGGTGGGATCTATGAGAGGCCTCCATTGCAAACTTGCCAGTCTTGTTGTAGCAAGATTCCATCTTGTTAAGTTCGGAATGGTGCAGATTTGTCAGAATGGGGGAGGCATATAGTAGGATGGATAAGAGGTGGGTCCTAGCGATTGTGGATTTTGTATTTTTGGTCATGAAATGTTTACTTCTATAAAGGAGACCCAGCTTTTTGTTTACTTTCTTGATTGTTTGTGCTATGTGAATGTCAGATCTGAGGTTGTTATCGATAACTACTCCTAGCAGTTTTGTGTGGGTTGTTGGGGTGATTGTGATGTTATCTTTGGAGTTTATGATGAAATCATTGCTTAGCTGTGGAGTTTTACCAGGACCAAATAAAATTAGGTTGTTTTTTTGCGGTTAAGAAGAAGTTTTATATTGGTGAACCATGATTCTGCTAAGGTAAAGTTTATTTTGAGTTATGGTTAGTAGTTCCTTTATGTTTGGAGTGGTACTTATAATGGTGGTGTCATCTGCATATTGTACTACTGTGGCAGAGATTGAGGATGCAGCTATCTGGTTTGTAAATAGGGAGAATAGCAGAGGACCAAGAATGGACCCTTGGGGGACACCGATGGATACTGGTAAAAGGGAGGACAATTGGTCTTGCCAGAGCACTGCTTGCTGTCGACCTGACAGGTAGTTACTAAACCATGATATAGTGGAAGACTGTATGTTAAGGGTAGTTAGTGTTTCAAGAAGCATGCTATGGGTTACCATGTCGAAGGCTTTAGATAAATCTAGGAATATGGCAGATACGAATTGTCCCTTGTTCCTGTGGTGATTGACTAAGTTAGTAAAAGAGAGTACTGCTGTGGTGGTGCTATGGGAGGGTCTAAAGCTGTGCTGAGAATGAGATAGTAGGTTGTTTTTCAGGAGGTACTGCATTAGCTGATAAGTGAGCTATTCTCTCCAATATTTTTGATAAGGGTGATAGAATTGCTATTGGCCGGTAATTGGTAAGCTCTACGGATTTGCCTCCCTTGTGGAGTGGGATTATATGTGATATTTTCCACAAGGTGGGTACTGTGGCTTCAGTTATGGACCTGTTTATGAGAATGGATATAGGATAGGCTATGGCCTCAGCTGTTATCTGAAGGAAGTCAGCTGGGAGTTTGTCTGCTTCTAGTGTGGTTGCTTTAAGTTTTTCAGGAGTTTAGTGATGGTTTTAGTGGACACTGGGTGCAGGGAAAAGTTAAAGGAGCTGTTTTGTTCTATGGTGTGGGTATGGGTGGGATTTGATATGGGGTTGTTAATACCATTTTGGGTGTTGGCTAGAGTTTGGATTGTTTCAGTAAAATATCTGTTGAAATGTGTTGGGATATTAGTGTGGTTATTTGGTAATACAGGGGTGGGGGTCTTAGATTTTCCAGGGTGAAATAAACTATTTATTGTGGACCAGAATTTCTGTGGGTTATGAGAAAATTTGTCTTGCAAGGTTTTATAGTACTTGGTTTTGTCTAGTTTAATCTGTTTTTTGGCTTTGTTGCGGAGTTCTAAGTAGATTTGTTTCAACGAGGAGGTTTTGTGTTTGTGAAATTGTACCCAAGCTTTGTCCCTGTTTTTCATTATAGTTTTTGTCTCTTTTGTTAGCCAAGGGGCGTAATTAGTTTTGACTCTAATGCTTCTGGGTAGAGCATGCTCATTTAGGATTTTGAGAAAGGCTGAGTTAAAGTATTGTACAGCTTCATCTAGAGGTAAGTGAGTTAGGGGAGTCCAATTCCTGTATTTTAGTGCTTTGAGTAGGTCATTAGTTTTGAGGTTCCTTTTGTTGCGTATTATCTTTAGAGTTGGGAGACTGGTATGGTGGGATATGTTCCTAATAAGGTAGGTTGCTAGGTGGTCACTTAGACTGTCTGGGAGACAGTCTGAGTGTTGTGTGAGATTAGGGTTTGATAGCACTATCCAGTCTAAAATGGACTGGCGTTTGGATGTCATATCAATTCTAGTGGGGTCAGAAATAATTTGGGTAAAACCATGTAGGTCTATATGAGAGGAGGGGTTGTGATTGGAGCATTTTGTTGCGTATTATCTTTAGAGTGGGGAGACTGGTATGGTGGGATATGTTCCTAATAAGGTAGGTTGCTAGGTGGTCACTTAGACTGTCTGGGAGACAGCCTGAGTGTTGTGTGAGATTAGGGTTTCATAGCACTATCCAGTCTAAAATTGACTGGCGTTTGGATGTCATATCAATTCTAGTGGGGTCAGAAATAATTTGGGTAAAACCATGTAGGTTTATATGAGAGGAGGGGTTGTGATTGGAGCATTTAGCCCAGTCAATATTAAAGTCTCCTAGTAGTATGGTTTCCTGTGGGAGGGAAGTAGACATCCAGTATAACATGTTTTTCAGTGTGGTAATGTTGTTGCCTGGTGGAATATAGGCACCTGCAATAATAATATATTTTTTGGAGTTTAGTTTTAGTTTAGCAAATATTATTTCTGAATCTTTTGTATCATGGGCATTGGAGTCAAATTGTTCCATGGTGAGATGATTTTGGAAAGCTATGGCTACTCCTCCATCTTTTTTCCCTGTTCTATCATTACGTATAATATTATACCCAGGTGGAGTGATCCCATTGTCATGGTGATCTGGTTTAAGCCAAATTTCAGTTAACACCACTATCTCTGGTTTGTATAAGGCTAGCAGGGCATGTAAGTCTTGAATTTTGTTGATAATACTTCTCACATGTATGTTTAAGAGGAGGAGAGAAGAAGTAGGCCTCTGGAATATAGCATCAGTTGGATTTAAATTAGTTGTGTCTAAAGAGTTAGGACCTGGATTAGGGTGTATATCTCCACAACAGAAGAGAGTGTGGAGTAGGTGGAGACAGAGTCTATGACGTTTGTGTAGTATTTTGGCCTGTTTTTGGGAAGAGTGGGGATTAGTTTTATATGTTGGTTTGTTATAAGAGTATGAAAGAGGTTGGGAGGAGGTGAGGTTGGATGTTGATATAGGGAAGTGTTTTAGTTTAATGGAAGTGGTTGTGGAATCTGTTTGCCATTGTGTTGTGTTGCTTATATAAAGTTCAGTGAGGTATGAGGTCAGGATGGAGAGGAGCAGTAGAGATATGGTGGTTAGTAGGTATATTACTAGCCTTAGAGCTTGGATAAACTGTGGGGAGTGCATCTTTTTAGTTTGTGTAGAGGGGGGTATGAATGGGAGTAGAGAGTAAAGGTGTGTAGGAGTAGTATCTATAGCTGTTGTGATTGGGAGCAGGTAAAGGGTGAAATGTTTGTGGTGTGGTGAAATGTAGTATATGGGATGATTAGATGGACAGGATTAATTAGTAGAGAGTGTGGTTTGTAACTATAAGTGTAGGTATTACAGGGGTGTGTGGGAATGGGGGTAGGGTAAGGGAGTGAAGTGAGCGGAGTGGGGCAAGACACGGTGTAAAGAAGCAGCAACAGTAATCAAGGAAACCAATCAATCAGTAGGAGTAGTAGGAGAATGAAATATAGGCAGGTTTAGAGCCTTAGGGCTATACTGGGTAGCTGTTGAAATAATGGACAACTTTGAATCTTTAGCACAAATCTATGGGTGGGGTGGTTAGATACTAATCTAGGAGCTAGGCTAGAGAGACAAGTATGGGGAGTCTGGTAGGGAAGGGGGGGCACTGGGTCTGGAGTAGCTAGTGGAGAACTGTGTGGGTGAAGAAAGGCTGATAGAAGCCAGATGATAGGAAAGAGTAGAAGTATGAGGGGCAGTTACAAATGGAGATAGGTGAGCAAGGGAAGGAGGTAGCCAAGAGGAGGCTATGTATGAGGGATTAGAGGGGAGCAGACCAGTTTAATAGCCTGAGAGAACCCAGGTGATGGGGACACAGTAATGGCTTGTCACTGACCAAGAGCACTAGTTCCTCAAGGCTCACAGAAGGCAAATCAGGACAGGGTTACATATATTTACTACAGCACATACGTTATTCAGTAATTGCACTGTTGCTAAAGATGAATTCCTCTGGCGAAGCAGCACACCTGAGGGTGTGGGTGTTCTTCAGTTTCTGCTGGGGATTAACAAAGCCTGATTTAGGTGTCAGGGACCTGTAAAACAAGATAGAAAGGAGGATAAGGATGAGATGAATAACAGTAGTGTTGTTTCAAGTAAGTCAATAGTGAGGTGGAGGGTAATATAAGGTTTAGGACAGATTTAGTTATGATAACACAACAGTAGAGTTAGTTAAAAGGTGAGGGAGTTGAGGAAAAATGCAGCGAATGAGAGCTTTAATATGAAAATGAGTGAATGTGAAGAGAATGAGGAGAGTGGTAGGGAATGCAATCTAGGAAAAGACCATTATGGAGAGATATAGAAGGTATAGTGAGAGTCAGAGTAGTTGAGACAGTTAAATGGTGGAGAGATGAGCAGTAGGTACAATGCTTTAATTGCAGTTAGCTACACACTTAGTTTCTTATAAATACAGTCTCATTTCAGGCAGCTAGTTGCTCTATTATTAATTGTATGCTTAACTGGGAAACTGGTTCTGTTACATTGACAATGCTAGGCCTATTAGAATTGTGAGTGTTGAGTCCCCAGCTACTTCCTACTGTAACATGGGGTTTGTTTGCAGAAAAGAGAGATTAAGATAGAAAATTGCCTTACTCTGGGGTGCAAAGCTTATAGTTAAAGTCGTGGTCATGCTGAAGGCTGTCTCTACCTCCATTTCTGCCATTTTGAAAAAGCTGGTTCCCAATCTGTTGCAAACTCCATTTCTTCTGACACTGTTTTAGATGTTCTAGAGTCAAGCTTTGTTAAGGTATTATATTTAGGATCACAGTGAGCATAAAGCCTTAGCTGTGAACATACATGAGACAGACATATTGCCAGCTCAACAGTTTGCTAGCAAATAATGAAAACCTTTTGGTCACTTGACTTTCATATACACATATCTTTATTTCCTAAAGGTATACTATAGCATACATATATATATCCAGTTCAATAACAAAGGCATATAAGGGATAATTGCAGAAAATGGCTGTCTGAATCTCACGGTTCCCATATTTTACCCTGAATACAATAACACTCCATGTTCTTTACCTTTTATCTTCCCACACTGTTTGATTACTAGATATTCTTTAATTACTACTTTAGACTTTAAATTTTCAGTCTATATGTTTGTGTCAAGTCATATAGATATTCAATGTTTTGTAAATTATGCAGCTGTTATGGTGCTCAAGGATCTTCTGGATGTACTTTTTGTACAAATATGCCCCCCAACACACAAATACACACACACACACACACACACACACACACACACACACACACACACACACACACACACTACTTAAATAAATAAAGCTATTTGATTGCACATTGTAATACAGATCAGATTGCTCTCTGTTACACTACATACTTAAAAGATTTGTATTTCAGCTGCAATCTTGTTAGGTATGGCTTGGGTGCAAAAGATTCTGCTTAAAAATCTGAATATGCCAGCACATTGCATAGCTCTACATGATAAAATGAAAACCTTAGCTTTAAAAGGTTGCCCAAACAGTATCAGTACTAAAACAAAATTTAATAGCATTAAGTAAAACTGAAAGCATTACCTGCAATGTGTGCCTGCCATCAGCAGTAGTTATATATCCACTTTAAGGATGAAAATTATGAGCAGTGTCCTGTTATGTATCACATGACTACAAACAGCAAATTCAAGCATATCGCTAAGAATGAATGTGTAAAGAAATAGTCAGACTACATGATGCTGAAGCAGTGGGTGGGAATCATAGCACTCAAATGTCCAGATTTTTTCAGAATGTCCAGGTTTTTGGTCCATTTCTCATAAAATGGTAGTTTTCTGGCAAATCAATGGCAAATCATTGAGGACTGAAGTCAGAAAATAATGGCAGACATTTGATTTTCAGACTTCATATCCTTCAGAAAAATTCATGCTAATGCAAAACTTGTTATTCTACCAACTTCCTTAGTTTGTAAAAACAATATCTAAAAAGTGGCCCTATTTTTGGGTCTTTATCCTCCCATTATTTGTGGCTTTGTCCAGATTTCTTGCTATAAGAGGTTGAGAGGTATAGTGGGAATATCACATAGGGAAGAATTATGTCAGGTCACATTACCTTTTAAGATTTTTGAAGTAAAAGGCTTCTACAGCTGTAGTTCACAGTGAATGTCAATAATGCGCACATGCTGAATCCTGCTCAGAAGTAAAATATTTCTCATGACTTTTGAATATCCTGAAAGAACATGTTTCATTTAATTAAGACACCAACATCCTCTTACCTGTTTTATAATGCAGCAATAATGCATGAAAACTTGTGTTATCACATGAAATTGTAGCAATACCTTATCACATGGTTATGCTGAAGACCAAGGGCAACATATCTAATGTGTCGAGGAAGTTATGATATTGCACAATATTCCACATAACTACACTGACTATTTTACTGCAAATCTCTCAGGAAATTATGACATTATCAGCTGATGTTATGGTTCAAAACTACTTCAAACAACTGTCATACTTTTTTTTGCAACACTTAGACCTTTGTGACTGGTAGAATACCTCTTACAGCAGGGACATACCTATTAGCCAGTGTGCCAGCTAGCCTATGTTAGACCAGTATTATTCTTCTGGTCTGTATTTTGGACAAACAAAGATTTCAAAATGTTACATACATAATTCAGCATCTGATCTTAAAAATCCTACTCATTTTTTCACCCTCTGGTATACCATGAGCATCCTCCAGGGGACATTGCAACACAGAAACAGTAAATCGTGTATCCTGCCTTGAAGAAAATGTGTTTCAGAAACCTCGCTATATTGACTTCACAGCCTTCTGCAAACCCTTGTGAGTACACACAGGTGAACAGAACTGCCAGCATAGTGTGAGACTGGCAGACAGTTTAATCTTCTATGGAACTGATTCGGACTTTAAGTTTGCAGTTTTGCATCTCAGCTGTGGCTAGTACAGCTTTTCTCATTAACTTCCATCTTAATTAAACTTTTTTTACTGAAGCTTTTCACATTAACTTCTATCTTAATTAAACTTTTTTACTGAAAAGTGTATTACATTATCTGCGTAATCAAGTACATGTTCATAAACTGCAGTTGTCGGATACAAAGAAAAATAAAAAAAACACTATATCTGCACATGGCAGATTAGAAACACCTGCAGAAAATATGCATTCATATTAGAAAAATAAACATAGTTTCTTTAAACAATTCAAATTTAGAAAAATGGATAAAGTCTAATGCAGTTACTTAGTTTTAGTTTCACTGTACCACAGAATGACTGGAAAGATCTTTTTAAACTGATCACACACACAAGGATTGTACCAGCTACATTTGCATAAATGAGATAAACATTTTCTTTTTTTCTGCTAGAAACATATTGTATTCCCTATCAGCCATCTGCCTTAAAGCCAGACAGGAGCAGACATCTGCTGGAGAAAGAAAGAGGGGGGAGGGGAGCAGTAATCTCTTTTCACTGTGATTTAATGTAATGAAAGGCCCAATACTGAATCAAAGAAGGGCAAAAGCTCTAATAAGCATATTTTAGAAGCATGGGAGAATATTCTGAGTATGACCCTGCTAGCAAGGAATATATTTAGATACATGAATAGTTGGCAACTTGCAAAGAATGCATAGCAGTTTAACATTGCTAATGGCATTTCATGAAAAGTATTTGTTTTTCTACTCCTTCCTCATAGCTCTTTAGATAATATATGCTTCCTGCATTGTAAAGCATGAAGAAAGGTCACTGAAAACATGATGATTCAGACTGCTTTTGCTTTCAGCAGAAACATATGGTGCCAAAGTTCGGTTATATATTCTACATCTTCTAAGAACATACAGATGTGTTATTTTATCATTTGCTTCATTTCTACTTTATCAGAGGATGGGGGAGCAAGCCAGAATTGTATGATCTTACACGTCTGAAATGTGCTTGGCTTGAAATAAGAAAATAAACTAGAAAGGCACTATACATTTGAAAATGTGTTCTTGTTCTGTTTCAAACTGTTTAGTAATATTACCCATGTTATTTCTTTCCTCTTTTTACACAGAATGCTGAATCAACTCTGCAAAGGTGAGTAAGTGAATGAAATATGATTTTACATTCTGCTGGTGTCTATATGAAGCATGTATAAGAAAAGAAAAAGGTAGAATTTAATTCAAGAAAGCTAACAGAGGTGTTTAAAGAAAAATAAATGAAATGATAGGAAGCATGTCAGCTCATAAACAGTCAAATACACCAGTGCAAATTTTTAGACATAGACACAGACACTACAGATTTTACAAAGACCTGATACATTGTGGACCAAGATAGGGTCCACAGATTTACCTTGTTGTATCACTTCCAAAAGGGCCAAGGCATCCTAGAACAAAGGAAAAGTGGCAAACTGCATCAGACACTATATAACTATACCAACAATGGATCAGGATGAGCAACGTGGGCAATGGATACTTCAGTAAAGCTGGAAAGGAAGATGGGGCTAGCTGTCAACACTGGCAAGGTCTATTGGCCAAGTACCAAGAAAATGACTCAAACTCACCAAACCTGGTAATACCTATCTAATGGAGAGTAGATAAACAAGGTGGTACTAATCAGTGACGTTATTATTCTAGAGCTACAATGGAGTTTTCCAGTGGCATGATGCAGGAGATAATTTTTGTAAACTCACTTCGTTGAAGGTTGTGCGTCAGGGCTGGTAACCCGGTATGTAAAAATCACTACCAATCATTAGGGGACCGGAGTTCCGCTGTGGCAACCCCTAACCGTGAAAAGCCAAAAGACACAAACAAACTTTAATGTTCTCCTCAAACAGTTTCTTCTCCAGCCACTCACCAGAAGACACCAGGATATTTATGTGTGTGTGTGTGGGGGGGGGGGAGCATAGAGGTGGGGATTTTATGAATAACAGGAAGCATCCTCCAATATTCTCAGTACTGTGCTTGTTAGCAGATAAGGATCACACAGCTCAACCAGCTTTCCCAATTATTAGTCAAGAAGTTGAGGGTCCTAATTAGTTAACTGGCCAGGCGTAGCAAACGTGGCAGGAGGGGGTCATAGAGGACTGGGAAAAATCAGAAATACTGAAAGAGTACTTTGCTTCAGCCTTAATGGGAGCATGCCCTACTAAATTGAGACAGAGCAGAATGGGGGGCAGTAAAATACCCTTTGATCAACACCACAATCTAAGTCAATTCTTGAAGCTAGAAATCCTTTTCAGATATTTAGATGCCACCCTTCATGAAGGAATGATTCACAAACCACCATCCTTCATGAAGGAATAATACCAGCCTGGATAAAGGCATTCACAGTCATATCCCTCTAAATCACAGGAAGTGTAACATCCAATGTCACAGATTTCTAACATATACAACAAAGTCAAAATCATTACAAAATCTCTATTTATGTTCAGTGGTCTTAATGGTGTCCCTAATCTTAGTTCAAGGGGTCTCAGGACACTGTGGCTCTCTGTTTAGCCGATTTTGTGAGTACAAATTCAGTGTAACTAACCAGAGAGGCACAGAGCATGAGGGCTTTTCCAATATGTTCTGTTTTGGTTTAAAGGAAGGATTTAGTTGTTGAGTTCCTATCTTTTTCCTTTGTTATGGGTGTTTGGTGACTGCCTGTGTGTGTGTGTGTGTGTGTGTGTGTGTGTGTGTGTGTGTGTGTGTGTGTGTGTGTGTGTGTGTGTGTGTGTGTGTGTGTGTGTGTGTGTGTGTGTGTGTGTGTGTGTGTGTGTGTGTGTGTGTGTGTGTGTGTGTGTGTGTGTGTGTGTGTGTGTGTGTGTGTATGTGTGTGTGTGGGGGGGGGGTTATGGTGACCTGAGGTGCACATACAGAACAATGAAGAGACCTGTGGTGAACAGACAAGTACCCCAACATGCATTCTGCTAGAGATAAAGGGGTGCTCGCTGACCATTTTATATCTGGAGGGCTTTGCCTACAGTTTAAGTAAATATCCACATCTCTCTCACTTGGAATCACTTGCCCCAATTGAAAGAAAATTAACAGTATGCATCAAGCTGTTTATAGGTTCATAGCGTCATAGATAAGTACTGGGTAAGCTGCCTTTCTGGTCCATTTTAGGCCTAGCCAGTTTCTCTTTTGGTGCTTGAATTAACCTATCCCATTTGATGTTACACTGGCCTTAATCATCAGATGGTAAATAATTATATCTTACCCTTAGTGGGAATAACTGATATCACACAATATGATTTGAGGGGACTCATGCATAAGATAAAGCATTTAGGAGATGCCTCTGTCCATTAGCAGTACAGGGAGCAGTCCCAGGGTTTGTGGATCCAATCTATAGATCCATGTTGTGCTTGAATATGGACATAGATGAGCTTTATTTTACTTGGATTGGGAATGTGGTCCAGAGCAGCAGTAACTGCTGTGAGATATTTCTGTCCCTACAAACCATTCTGTTGATGCTGCAGAATAGGTTTACATATCTAGACTGATTATTTCTGATGCCATTTGACTTGTTCATGGTGCAGTAAATTCATCAGTACTGGGCTGTATGATGCCTTGTATGCCAGACACAGGTCACCTCTAAACATTCTGTAGGATACTGAGTACAGTGACAGAGGTTTGAGTTGGTCCATGTAGGACACATTGTTTGGGCCTTGTATCCTTTTAGTAAGGTATGCCTGTGGGTGCTCCAGTTGTTGCATGTGTCTGGGTAGATACATGCCAAAGGGGGCATCATATTCAATGATGGGCCTAATGAGGGCTGAGTAGAGGGGGACATTGCCATCCCTAGATCTAGACACAATCCCTTTGTTTATAAGCTGTGAAATATAGAAGGACTTTCTTACAACAATGGACACATGCTGGTTGAAAGTTAGGTCACTCTTAGGAGCATGTTGCCAATGTGGTAGTTTCCTAGGGTAGATGACTTCCCAAAGGATATGGTAATCCATTTTTTTGGCATTTAGTTTCAGTCCATAATTTTGGCACCAGTTATTTGTTTGGGACAAACCTTCCTGCAGGATGTGCAAGTCATACCTCTCAACTGTCCAGATTTTCACAGAATGCCCAATTTTTTGTCTCATATTCTTGGTCTGCTCCTCATAAAATGTGTGGTTTTCTGGCAAATCACAGAGGATTAAAGTCACTAAATAATGACAGACATTTGAGTTTCAGCTTCATATCTTTCAGAAAATGTATGCTAACACAAATGCTGTTATTATAGCAACTTTCTAACAGCTCTAAAAGCAATATTTAAAATATGTCCCTATTTTTGGATCATTGTTCCCCCATTATTTCAGGCTTTGTCCAGATTTCTTGTAATACGAGGTATGGTCCAAGTCATTTGGGGATTCAATGACTCCTCCTAGCTTGCAGTCATCTGCATACATAGTCAACCAGAGCCCTTTGTTACTGGCTTTTACTTCAAAGAAGTAGATGCCAAACAAGAGAGGTCCCTGCACAGAACCCTGGGGGACTCCACTAGTAACTGGTCCCTTTGTTGAGGCAACTTGCCCTATACCCATTTCCTTTTTTTCTATCTGTGAGCCAGTTGGCAATAAAGTCAGTAACATAAGGGGTTTATTCTCATCTTATTTAGCATTTCTACTACACCTGAGTGGAGGATTGTGTCAAAAGCTTTAGCCATACCGAGTTAGGCAATATGTACCATTTTACCTTCATCCTTTGCTTTGGTGACCTTTACAAAAAAAGTACACCAGGTTGATAAAGCATGACCTGCCATTGACAAATCCAAACTGAGATTTTTTATTTTATTTATTTTTATTTATTTAACATTTGTTAACTGGGAAAGTCTGACTTGGAACAAAGCCAATTTTCAGTGGAATCCCGGGGAGAAATGCTCCAGATGCATGTCTTTATAATGTGAGAGGAAACTGGAGCATCCAGAAGAAACCCACACAAATGCAGGGAGGACATGCAGACTCCACACAGAAGGCATTCCAGCTAAGAATTGAACTGGAGAACCTCTTGTTGTGAGGCTGCTGCACCACTGTGCTGTCCAGAAAATGCACTGGAGCTTCCCTGACCAGGAATTGAACCCAGGCTGTGGAGATGAGAGTGTCGATTCCTAACCACAAGACCACCAGGGACTCCCAGTCCAGTGATTTCAGGTTTCCTATGTTCTTATTGATTAGTTCCATGCTATGTCTTTTAATAGTTTTGCATGTGAAGCTGGTCAGTCTTAAGGGTCTATAATTGCCTGGATTTGTGGAAAGTCCTCCCTTATATAGGGGAATGATTGTAGCTGTTCTCAATTCACTTTGCATTAAACCTGTATGAAGTTTAACAATTGTCTAAGAAGTCTGAGTGCAAGAAAGTTAGAGGTGGAAAGTTCATGAGGTTCTCTGCATTTTATAATCTAATCCACGAGAGGATTATGCTGAATTATGATATCGATCTTGAGTTATATTATTCATCTGTCTACAATGAAATGCAAAGAGTCAATAAAGCAGTCAAAGATATGATGCAGCTAGGTACAGTGCTGAATTGCACTCCAGGTTATTGGAATAGTGAAATGCATTTTAAACAAAAAAAAATACCTAGATTAGGGAAAATGAGGAGTGGTAATTGCTTTTTGAATGGAGTACCTAATCTAGAACGCCAGTTTCACTGTGTTGTCTGAGGATACTATGTCTGTAGTTATCTATGGGTAATCTGTATTCTAGGTCTGTAGAACATAACTGGAAAGAGTAAATGAATTTAATTAAGTTAAGGGAAGGGCTATGACAAAATAAATTTGTATACTCACTGTCTTCTTTCGGCTTTTCCCGGTTAGGGATTGCCACAGCAGAGCTCCGGTCCACTAATGATTGGCAGTGGATTTTTACAGTGCCGAGTTGCCAACCTGATGCTCAACCTTCAAGGAAGGCACACCCATTCATGCTCGCACCTACCTTCATGTCTTTAACGTCACTCGACCACGGGGAGGACATGCAGACTCCACACAGAAGGTGCTCCAGCAGAGAATCGAATGGGAGAGCCTCTTGCTGTAAGGCGACAACGCTAACTGCTGCACTACCATGGGCCAAGCACTAATAAAAAAGGAATGGGAGGGGATTTTATGTCAAAGTAATGTAATTGGACAGCCAGCTCCAGAGCCACAGAGTTTAAAGTGGTTTAGCAATGTTTCTATCGACATTGCAGCATTTGATGAACAAAGTGCCACAAATGCATTTTCCAACTTGTTCTTTCATATTTTTTACTATTTTTTAATGAAATACTTCATAAACATTTCATTAAAAATGGTCCAAATAATTTCAGTTTTTCCTGCTATGATGTTAACTTGGACTTGTTTGCAATTTGTCCATAGACTGGAATAGGACACCTTCACACATGTATGCTGGTGGGCCCTTTAAAGTCTGCGGACACAGCTCACATTTTTTTCCTACTCTGATGCCACCGAGTTTGAAGTTCCCTGTTTTTATTCATTGACAACAGCACATGGCTAAGAAGAAAGAAAACAAATAACCAGACATCCTATAGAAGTATTAAAAATATTTTTGAAATTTTAAGAAAATTTGTATAAGGCAGATAAATGTCGAAATCAAGAAAAGGCACAAATGAAAATATTTATGGAAGACTTAATTACGCCTATGTTAGAGGAAGATAAGGCTCAGCAATTAACAACTAGAACAGGATGAGAAGAGATAAAAATGGTGGCTTAAAATCAATCTTATAAAAACATAAATCTGAGTGTGAACTTAATAAAAACATAAATCTGAGCATGAACTATCAAATCAATCAACAGGGAAGTCTCCAAGAACATATAATATTCCTGTAGAAGTTTGTAAATTAGGAGGGAAAAATTGATAATGCCTTACAAGGTTTTGTGTGTATATTTTTACAGGTAGGTGCTAATTGCTGCCAGCTTTCAGCAATGAGGGTTTGCATGGGAACTAGAAGTCAGATGACCAGAAGTAATGTCATTCTGCAAGCTATCCTAGAAGTAATATTTTAGATATTAATTTGAGAAGTCCCTTAGTGAGACTGAGCATTCTGTATTTTGTCTTGGGCCTGAAAACAAGAAGGACTATTCACCACATCATCTGCCTTGCTCTATTAAGTATGTAGGGAATAGTAATTCTCTTAGATCCAGTCAGGAATATAGTGAAGCTTACTTTAGATATTGTTTTTCTTTATTTGTCTAAGTCTCCCCTTCAATGTTATTTAACTATTCCTGGGATTTTGAACTGGGATGTCATTGTGAATAGATATTTAGAATTGTTTTGTTGTTTTATTATTTATTATTAAATATATTTAAACCTTTCATCGTGGCTGATCTTTGTAGAGATATTTGTGTTTTGAGAGTATTCGCATATTTATTTGTTGACACTGTGTGGGCCACTTCTATTAGACTTGCTCTTGGTCAAATTACCATTTGTATTAATGTTAATTTAACTCAGTATATTGGGTACCTTTAGAAGAGCCTTAAGATAGCTGTTCAGAGTGTCTGGTGACAGTCATAACTACCTTATAGTCTGGGCAGAACGGAGCATAGCTAGTAAACCTGTGCCAGAATTTCTCAGGTGTGTGTGTGTGTGTGTGTGTGTGTGTGTGTGTGTGTGTGTGTGTGTGTGTGTGTGTATGTTTGTGTGTGTAACTCAAACCTACTAAAGTGTGTGTGTCAACTACTTGGGCAGGGACACGAAGCACTGGTTGGACAGAGAGGGTGCTGGAGGTCTTGGCTTGGACACTCAGCTGAGATCTCAACTCCATAGCTGTGCCAGTGGGGAGTCTTATTGGGGATCTGAAGCAAGAGGGAGAAAACAGGCCCAGACTGATTGTGTTCCCCGTGTGCTCTTAAGGGAAATTGTGCTTGATTCTGCTTGATGCAGAGAGCTGCATCTGGAGATACTGTGTGTGTACCTGTTATCTTCCCAGTGAACGTCCCTCACTGTTGCCAGTAGTGAGGTTTGAGGCTCCCTGATTACTGGCCCAGAGGTGTGCTGTCACATGGGACACATGCTCAAACAAGGAAATATCATAGAGCATGTGTTTGGGTTGCTGAAGTCACAGTTCTGGTGCTTAGATACAACTGGGGGAGCCCTGCAGTACAATCCCCCTACTTGTGCTGAAATTTTCACTGTCTGTGCTATCCTTCACAATATTATCCTGAGAAAAAAAAACCTGATCCCCTGACCCCCCCCAAATCCTTCCCTCACTGTAGGCAGCTTACCCCCTGAGGCCTCTGATGCATAGCTTTCACTGTCATCTTGTCCCACCTATGTGTATTGCATTGTATATTTTGTAAATATTGTGAATATGTACTTAGAGTTCCTTATGTACATATATTGTACTAGTACTGCAAGCTTTGTGATCACATAACTGTACTATGAGCTTATAATGCATTTAATTGTTTTTGCCTTTTATGCCTGCGGTAGTGGTGCTGCAGTAGTATTGTCGCCTCACAGCAAGAAGTTGTCGCGTTAGATTCTCAGCTAGAGCGTCTTCTGTGTGGAGGCATGCGTGAATGGGCATGCCTTCGTTGAAGGCTGTGCATCAGGGCTGGTAACACGGCATGTAAAAATCCACTACCAAACATTAGCGGACCCGAGTTCCGCTGTGGCGACCCCTAACCGGGATATGCCAAAAGACACAACAACATATCTTAGCATTCTACCTCTTGTAATCCTACTACTATTTCATTTAACTGTCTTGCCTTCAACAAATGTCAGCATCCTACTAATTGTTATTCCTTAACAACCACATCCTACTAATTGTAATTCCTTAATAACCACATTTACTAATTGTTATTTGTTAATAACCACATCCTACTAATTGTTATTCCTTAATAACCACATCCTACTAATTGTTATTCCTTAATAATCACATTTACTAATTATTTCTTAATAACCACATCCTACTAATTGTTATTCCTTAATAACCACATCCTACTAATTGTTATTCCTTAATAACCACATTTACTAATTATTTCTTAATAACCACGTCCTACTAATTGTTATTCCTTAATGACCGCATCCTACTAATTGTTATTCCTTAATAACCACATTTACTAATTGTCATTTCTTAATAACCACATCCTACTAATTATTATTCCTTAATAACCGCATCCTACTAATTGTTATTCCTTAATAACCACATCCTACTAATTGTTATTCCTTAATAACCACATCCTACTATTGTTATTCTTTAATTACCACATCCTACTAATTGTTATTCCTTAATAACCACATCCTACTAATTGTTATTCCTTAATAACCACATTTACTAATTGTTATTCCTTAATAACCGCATCCTACTAATTGTTATTCCTTAATAACCACATCCTACTAATTGTTATTCCTTAATAACCACATTTACTAATTGTTATTCCTTAATAACCGCATCCTACTAATTGTTATTCCTTAATAACCACATCCTACTAATTGTTATTCCTTAATAACCATATCCTACTATTGTTATTCTTTAATTACCACATCCTACTAATTGTTATTCCTTAATAACCACATCCTACTAATTGTTATTCCTTAATAACCACATCCTACTATTGTTATTCTTTAATTACCACATCCTACTAATTGTTATTCCTTAATAACCACATCCTACTATTGTTATTCTTTAGTTACCACATCCTACTAATTGTTATTCCTTAATAACCACATCCTACTAATGTTATTCTTTAATTACCACATCCTACTAATGTTATTCTTTAATTACCACATCCTACTAATGTTATTCTTTAATTACCACATCCTACTAATGTTATTCTTTAATTACCACATCCTACTAATTGTTATTCCTTAATAACCGCATCCTACTAATTGTTATTCCTTAATAACCACATCCTACTAATGTTATTCTTTAATTACCACATCCTACTAATGTTATTCTTTAATTACCACATCCTACTAATGTTATTCTTTAATTACCACATCCTACTAATGTTATTCTTTAATTACCACATCCTACTAATGTTATTCTTTAATTACCACATCCTACTATTGTTATTCTTTAATTACCACATCCTACTAATTGTTATTCCTTAATAACCGCATCCTACTAATTGTTATTCCTTAATAACCATGTATTCACACTGTACCTTCTTGGAGCTTTTCTCCCCAGGACTCCGCTGAAAATGTACACTAGCTGTCCATTCAGATTATCCTGGTAAAACGACTGTTAAATAAATAAATGTTAAATAAAAAAAAATAAAAACAGCTTCAACAGGAACACCAAGGGGAAGAGCCACACATCCCACCACCACTGGCAAGGTCACCAGAACCTCTCACAGGTGAGGAGTCAGATGGGGAACCACCAGCTGCTGTGGGTGTCAGTAGACATAGGTGTGCACAATATGCCCCCACCCTGGCCAACAGACAATGGATAGCACACATGCTGACCACTTAAGTGGGTACAACTTTCATCCTATGCAAATACATACATACAGCAAAACTGATGCTAGGCAGTGCTCACAACTTTTACTTATCCATGTAATGGCTGTGTACTAATAGCATTACACAGATTCAGCCCTGAATTAAAACACTTGTAACTGCCGAACTACCAAGGTAAGTGTTGAATCTGGAATAGGAAAATAAATGGCTAAGTATTCAAATGAAGGGCAGATTCTTCCATACCGTTACTTGCTAATGTACCTAAGTAGAAGGTGAGTAAGGTTCTCAGGTTCGATTCTCGGCTGGAGCACCTTCTGTGCAGAATCTGCATGTTCTCCATGTGGTCGAGTGAGTATTAAAGACATGCAGGTAGGTGTGTGTGTGTGTGTGTGTGTGTGTGTGTGTGTGTGTGTGTGTGTGTGTGTGTGTGTGTGTGTGTGTGTGTGTGTGTTCCTTCAATGAAGGTAGGACACTGGGCTGGCAACTCAACATCATAAAATCTCCACTGCCAATCAATCTGTGGACCAGTGATTTACTGTGGCGACCTCTAATCGGGAAAAGCCAAAAGACAGAGTCCTCATCCATCGAAGATACATGTGAAAGACCTGTAAGAAAGCAGTACAGTTTTCAAAAGAGCATCACAAACACATATATACTAAGCACTTAGTCAGCTATGTATCCTGTGCATCAGACATAAGAATTATGTATCCTTGAATCAAAAAAAAATCAAAAGAGATGGCACAGTTATTATCATTTGCACAGGGTATTGTTTGGTGACTCCCCCACCCCCAAAGTAACAAACAAATGAAAGTTTGCACAAACCAAGGAATACCACATAATTCGATTGGTATATATGTTTTCAACACAATTCTCATAATGTGTTTACATTTACAACAGAAAAGTCAATTTTATATGATTGCCAGTCACCTCTCACTGTGCCCACCACTCCCCTGGGAGTTGTCTGTGGGACATCTCAGAAGCATAACACCTGTGTCATTGACATGGTATATTTCCCTGCACTAACAGAGGCAATTGTAAAATAACTAATTTTAACAATAACATTTGTGATGAAAGTTAATAACCTGTCTATCTCAGAAATGTAAATGCCTGCCAAAAAATGCCTACCCCAATAGTTAACTACATGAAGTACATGCAGATAAAAATTTCATTTTCTACTGCATATTTATAATTTGCTTTATAACATGTTACAAAATCTAGAATGTACTTGAAAAATACACCTTAGGAATATTAGAAGCCTTCTCTGCAGATAAATCAAAAGGAATAACAATATTCTGTTTTGTCCAAATACACAAGTATCCTCAACTTCATGGTTCCCTAGCTACGTGGTTACATTTTTGTAGTATAGATTCAGGTGTCTGAACACAGTAAAGATGCAAATGAGTTATGAACTCATTAGAATTGCTGAATACCAAAAATGTTGACTTCATATATCTGATGTAAACATAGCATAGGTTCTACTGCACTGTTAGTTGCTAATGGCTTGCAACTGTGAATGATTAGTGGGAGGGAGAAGGAACAACAATTGAGACCAACTCAGGATACACTTACAAAGTGTCGAAATAACTTTGGCAAACTTTTAAATGGAACTAAACAGCACACATTTATCATTTTTGCTCACTAATACACAAACTCTCCCGCCTTTGCTGAAAAATGTTTTTCACTATGCATTTTTATTATACATTTAAAGGAGAATGATACAAAATGCACTATAGACTTTATGTCTGAGAGTACAGCATAGATAAAAGAAGAATAAACATAATACAAAGTGAAGACAGAGCTGCATTTGTGCAAACATATTCATAACTGGTTGTGCGATCAGTCATTGCACTAAATATGTAAGGCACACATGTACAGACAAATGAGAGTATACAAGTGTGTATTGTCTTGTTAATACTATGGAGGAAATGGGAATTGCTTGGATGCACATGATTTGCTTTCCTGCTGCAAAGCTGTTTCTGTGGCAAAGAGAGATAAGACACTCCTAGTATGTTTTTTAAGTTCATTAACATGATAGCTCAAATCCAGTGTTGCATAAAAATCTGTAACGTGTGTTAAAATGCATTTTGTAATTTTTAAATAAAAAATATTAATATTTGGACAGTGTACAGCTTAACACAAACACAGTGAAGTGGATAAATATTTTAAAATTAATGGAAGTTGCTTCTATAATAAGGACAGCATAAATTAGAACTATAAATCAACTGTGTGCATAGCACACCTGGTAAACATAATAAAATACACAGTACATAGGATATGTAGATCATGGTTCAAAGCCTACATTTTTCTTTTAATGATAAAAATTAATAAACACTTTTTACAATAATAATGCATGTTGCTATTTCCTGTCTCGATTGTGTGTTGCTCACCTATATGCAAACATGGCATAATGCTGCAGACAATAAGGAGACTGTCAATTTCAAAAAGATCAATTGTTACACCTTTTGCCTTCCATTGCACAAACATGCTAACCAGCTTTGCACAGCAGTTAGCATGCTTCCACAACACCTGCAGACAATAAAGAGATATTGTCAGTTTCTAAAAAGATACACTGTAACATGTGGTCTTCCACTGCGCAAACACTAAGTGGTATTGTGTGGCTGTCAGCACTCATACACAGTAATGGGTGTAAAAATTAGACTTGCTGCCTAACTCTACCTGTGGCAACAGATATAAGTTAATGGTCATAATACAGTTGAGCCAGGGTTCTAATCCAGCAAACTCTTAAGTTTTAATAATGCTGGTCCACAGTAATTTAGATAAAAATTAACAATATAAAAGTAACTATGTACAGCAGGTGGATTGAGCATACACGATATTATATATATATCTGTCTAACTGTTGGTATCAGTACAATTATGGTTCTAAAATCAAAAATTAATTTTCTGAACTTTCATGTCACACCCATACATGGTCAACCACTCAATTATTTAATGTGTATGGATAATTAATGACCATGTCTGTTAAACAAGTCCTCAGTGGCAATGAGCACTCTAGACAGTAATGAGTGTAAAAATACACCTGTGGCTCAACCTTCCCTCTGGCCACTGGTGTAAGTTTATGGTCACAATACAGGTGAGCCAGGGTTCTAATATAACACACTCTAAATTGTATTAATGCTGTTCCACTCAATTTTTAAAAATAAAGAACAATATAAAGATAATTATACATAACAATAACTACATATAGCACTGGATATCATATGAATTACATGTATGACTGAGGGTATACTGACAATTATGTTTTTAATTAAAAGTTTATTTTCTGCCCTGGGATGGACATCATACTTCAATGATAGTTATATAAACATGAATGTATAAACCAGGACCTTGTCAGGTCACACACATACAGGGTTATCCACTCACTCTTTAATGTGTCTATTTTATTTTTTGAATTCCTGCATCCAAAATCTAAAAGGGAATGTCCAACTATGTGCCAAGCTGGTAGTAGATGGTAACATTCATGCTATACTGGAGGAAATTGCCAACCTGCTATCTGACAGATTTGGTGCAAACGTCACACCCCTATCCCCACCAGTCCTATAGCAAATCATACCTGACACCAGTCCTCTGCCTACTACCTCTAGAGAGCAGGTCTTGTCTGCATTCTCCAAGGCCAAAAACATGATCTGAATGGGGCCCGATAACATTCCAGGTTGGTTATTAAGCAATCAGAAAATAGGGCCTAGAGGACCCACTTGGCATTCTCTTTAAACATAGCCTGAGAAAGTACAGTTGTGTACACTTACAATAAATGTAGATGTTCAAGTGTATTCACTGTTGCAGTCATCACATTTGGGTTATCCTTGCCAGGGTAGACATCAGTCAGCCCGGATACCAGAGGCTTAGTATTTCTGTGTTGGTTGCTGTCGCTTCAGGACTGACATCAGGTCATCAGTAGTATAAAGTAAGGCAGCCAACGCCATTACATCAGTTTTTCTTGCCCCAACGGTCAGGAGTCCCCAAGTGGGAGCCAGTATATGGTGGAAGAACCCCACCAGTAGAAAGTAAATACCAAAAGGTTCCTTGTAAGGAGAGAGCAAGAGAGAGAGAGAGAGAGAGAGAGAGAGAGAAAAGGGGGATGGAGGGAGGAAAACCAGGACTGCAATAGTGAATACACTCAAACATCTACATTTATGGTAAGTGTACACAAATGTACTATGTTCTTTGTGTTTCACTGTTGCAGTCATCACATTTGGGTTAATTCCCAAAACTGAGGAAAAGGGTGGAGGGAGTCAAGAAGACTAGGGGCTGTCTAGGATGCCCTGTAAGACTGCAGTGGCAAAACCTGCCCTGGATTTGGAGAAGATAGGCAGGTGGTAATGCTTTGTGTAGGTGTGAACAGATGTCCATGTTACAGCCTCCAGGATAGACCTCAGTCCCTGGTGGGGACTCCTCTGAGGAAAGCTGCAGAGATGGAGGCTGCTCTGGTAGAGTGAGTCCTGACCCCCCCTTAGGAGGAGGTTTCCCGTGTTGCTTGTAGCAGAAATGGATGCAGTGTACTATCCATCTGGAAACGGTTTGTTTGGATATGGCTTTGCCCTCTGCTCCTGCAGCAAAGCTTACTAGCAATTGATCAGTCTTTCTCAATGATTTAGCTCTGTCTAGATAGACTCTGAGCTGTCTGTGCACATCTAGAGAGTGTAGAATCCTTTTCCCCTTGTTTTGTGGGTTAGGGGAAAAGGTGGGCAAATGAATGGATTGGTTGAGAGCCACACTGGACACCACTTTTGGCATGAAGGATGGGTTAGTCCTGAGGGACACCCTTCTCGCTGACATGATGGCCAGAAGCAATGCTGTCTTCCAGGAGAGAAACTTTAACTCTGCTGAAGCTACTGGTTCAAAGGGGGGTAGGGTGAGATTTTCTAACACAAAGTTTAGATTTCAAGCTGGAGTAGGTGCTCTTCTGGGTGGCCTCAAGTTGCTGGCCCCTCTTAGGAACTGTTTGATGACAGGGTGTGAGAAAAGTAGTTGCTCCGTGTTGAAATGAGCAGAGATAGCAAAGGCATGAATTTTAATAGAGAAAAAGGAGAGACCACTGTGTAGTAGGTCAGCTAGGTAATCCAGGATGAGAGGTAGGGAAGGCTGTGCCATATTGGCTCCCTTAGCCTGGATCCAGGTGCAGAACCTTTTCCATTTGTCAGCATAAGACTTTCTAGTGCTAGGGCATCTGGCCTCACGTATAACATCTAGAACCTGTTTACTGAGATTGGCAGCTTGTTCAGTGGCCAGAGAATAAGCCAGGCTGCCAAATTGAGCATCTGCAATTGGGGATACATGAATTCTCCTTCTGTCTGGGTTAGGAGGATTGGGATCTGAGGGAGATGCCATGGTGGCAGGGGGGACAGGCTGTGCAGCAGTGGGTACCAGTGCTGGCGAGGCCAGTCTGAAGCAATTAGAATTGTCTTCGGTTTTTTCTCCCTTATTTTGAGCAGTACCCTGGTAATGAGAGGTAGTGGGGGAAAAGCATAGACTGAGAGGTTGATCCACTAGAAGGATAGGGCATCCACTTTCCTGGCCTTGCAGTGACGCTGCCTGGTATAGAACTTGCTGAGCTGATAATTGGAGTGGGAAGCAAAGAGGTCAGCCTTCGGGGTGCTCCATTTCTGAGTTATTAGAGTGAAGGTTCTTTGGTCTAGCTGCCACTCAAGTGGGTCCAGAAGATTTCTGCTTAAGTTCTCTGCCAGAAAGTTTAGAGAGCCTGGCAGGAATTGTGCTAACGGGTGTAGTTGCATGGCTGAGGCTGTGTGCCAAAGGGTCATGGTGAGCCTGCATAGAGGGTAGGTGTGAGTCCCTCCCTGCTTGTTGATATACCACATCACAGTGGTGTTGTCTGTTTTGATCAGTAGAACTCCTGGGGAGAGAATGGTCCTGAAAGCTGTCAATGTGTGCTGAACAGCTAACATCTCTTTTTGGTTGATGTGCAGATGTATTTGATGTGGGCTTCATTGGCCCTGTATGCACCTGCCATCCAGGTGTGCACCCCAGGCATAGTCTGATGCATCTGTGGTGAGGGTCTGGGCAGCGTGGGGTGGTGAGAAGGGTAGTCCCTTGTTGTAGTAGCATGCTGCTGCCCACCATAGAAAATCTTTCCTTATGCAAGGTATCACTGGTATAAGAGTTTCCAGGTCTTGAGAGTGTTGACACTAAAGGCTTTTTAGGTACCACTGAAGTTTCCTCATATGCAGTCTGGCATATGGAATGAGTAGAATGCAAGATGCCATGAACTCCAGAGCTTGCAGGATTTTCCTTGCAGATAACTGGGGTCTGGTGGCTAGTTGAGAGAAACAGGCTGTCAGGTAAGTTCGCTTTTCTGAAGTAAGGAATGCCATCTGTGTATTCCAGGAATATAATCTTTTGGGTGGGTACTAGTTTGGATTTCTTTTTCTTGATAGTGTACCTTAGGGAGGTCAGTAGGGCTTTTACAAAGGCCAGGTGCTTGAGCAGCTTTTCCTGACTGTCTGCCTGAATTAGGCAGTCGTCTAAGTACAGGTAAATTCGAATGTTTCTTTGTCTGCAAAAAGCAATGGCGGGAGCCAAACATTTTGTGAACATTCTGGGAGCAGTAGATAAGCCAAAGAGAAGCACAGAGAACTGAAAGTGCAGAAGTCTTGCCCTGAAATGTAGACATTTTCTGCATGATTCCCAGATTGGGATGTGGAGGTAGGCCTCTTTTAGGTCTAGGGTGGCTAACTAAGCATTCTTGGAGAGCATAGGTAGTAGTTGCTGGAGGGTGAGCATTTTGAATTTTGGAATCATCAGGAAGGTGTTTAGAATGGATAGATTGAGGATGGGGCACCAGGTGCTCTCTTTTCTGGGTACCAGGAAGAGCCTGGAGTAGAAACTTTGGCTTATTTGTCCTGAAGGAACGTTCTCTATTGCCCTCATAGAGAGCAGGGAAAGGACTTGCTTTTTGCCCTCTGCCCATTGGTTTGGAGGAAGATCTGGGAACCCTTTTGCGGTTGGTAGAGTGCGGAAAGAAAATATGTATTCCTGGGACATTATGCTGAGGACCCAGTGGTCATTAGTAATGGTGGCCCAGGTGCTTGCGTGGAAGGAGAGTTTTCCTCCTAGAGACACGTGCAGGTGGGCAGAGGGAGGGGGTAGAAGTGGAGAGTCATTGTGAGATCTTACCATGAGGGGGTGGCTTAGCACTCCCTGGTTTTGTAGTGGAGGAACTCCATTGCTTTGATCTCTGCATTCCCTGTGGCTGTTGTCTGGGGGCAGGGGTCTGCTTCCCCGGTGTCTGGGCTGAACTGACCTGGAGGGGGCAGGAAAGGACCAGTGCTTGGAGGGACAATGACTACTGAACCTGAGTGGCTGGACCTGCAGGAAATCCTTAACTGTCTGCATAGATTTAGCTTTTTCTTCCATCTTTTTTAAGACCTCCTCTGCCTTGGTGCCAAATAAGTTGTCTTTGTGCAAGGGTGCATCCAATAATTTGGGTTTGACATGGTCTGGCAAGGGCTGTTCCTTAAGCCAAGCATGCCTTCTAAGGTCAGAACCAGTGACCGCTGCTCTGCAAGATGCTTCTAGGGCATCAAAACCACAGTGTAAGGTGTGCTTAATTACTTGGCTTGCAGAATGCATTAACTTTTGTAACTCTTTATTTTCTGCACAAGCAGGAAAAGATAATATTTTTTCTTTGAGGAGTTCCATGGTGTGCTGCTGAAATTTTAGCATATGGAACTAACAATTTAGTGCTCTAAGAGCAAGTGTAGCTGAGGTGTATACTTTTTTACCCCATCTGTCTAATGTTCGGGAATCCCTCTTTGAGGGGGTGGGATTCTTAGCAGAAGTTGCTTTAATTCCTTTAGGCCCTTGAGAAATAACCTCAGGGTCAGCAGTAGGATTTTTGAAAAGAAAGTTGTGCGAGTCAGAGACTCTATAATACCTGTCAGGTTTCCTGGGAGCAGGAGGGAGGGTGTCAGGAGTCAAACTGGATTCCATGAAAATATCATCCACAACATCCAGGACAGGAGGAATGGCCAAGTGTCTGTGCTGTGGAAGATCTAAGAATTCTCCGAGTCTCTTTTTAGGCTGAAGGTAGTTCTGACATTCCTATTGGAAATGCTCCCTTAAAGTATGTAGGGTTTCACCAAAGGAAAAGTCCTCAGGTGGAGAAGCTGAAGGAATGGATTCCTCTGCATCAGAATCCTCATAAGCAGAGAGGGGTTGCATGTCTTCATATTTAGATGCATGAGAGTCATCAGACTCCTGTTCAGATAAAACTACTGGGGACAAATCTCTTTTTCTTTTGGAAGGGGTAGATTGGCTTCCCCTGATCAGCATTATAAGGTCTTCTGCCATTTTAAGCATTTGCGACTGAGGCAAGGAAGCAGGTGCCTGAGATTGGGTCGTCAGTTTCTTGGGTGTGGTTCGTACCCTGGGCCTTAGAAACTCGGTAGTTTTTGAAAGAATGGGAGACACGAAAGAAGTCATCGATCTGTGTTGAGAAACGGTAGTGCAAAATACTTCCTCGGAAGCCGGTGCTTGCTCAGCGGCTCTGGACCCATCCAAGGTAGAGACATCTGCAGGATCCTTAATTGATGAAGAGTTTTGCAACATACCAGACTCCGAAAGGGTCTTGGTAGTGGCCTGTGAATCCACAGAAGTGGGCATCAAGGGCTGCAAAAGTGCCTCACTGAGGACCGGAGAACTGATGACTAGCTTAACGGAAGCATCATTGGTAGGTTTGGACCTGTGCAGTCTGTCTCTGTCTTTACCCTTATGTTTTTTTTCGGAAGATCTTCTATCAGATGGCTTACCAAAACCATATCAGAATTCGAGGACTGAGAGTGAAAATATCTAGCTACAATAAGGACCCAATGATGTATAGTTCTGGCATGGAACAAAGCACAAAATTGACAGTGAGGGACGTTGTGGTCTGGGCCTAAGCAAGTGACGCAGTAAGAATGAAAGTCTCAGTGTGGTATTTGCTTTCCACAGGTAAGACAATTGTTAACTTTTTCTGACATTGGTTAGAGCAAGAAAAAAGGATCCCCAATGGGGTAGTTAGCTTTAGAAGACTTCAGCTTCAATTCGGAAAACGAAAACTCAGGTAGCGGCCAACCGGCACTTGGGTGAACTGCTTCTGTTGCAGGCTCCTTGGCAAGAAAGACTGATGTAATGACATTGGCTGCCTTACTTTATACTACTGACGACCTGATGTCAGTCCTGAAGTGACAGCAACCGACACAGAAATACTAAGCCTCTGGTATTCGGGCTGACTGAGAGCTACCCTAGCAGGGATAACCCAAATGTGATGACTGCAACAGTGAAACATGAAGAACATCTGGCTTTGTTCCAGTAGAGTGCAGGACAGCAACAGTAATCCCCTTGCACAAAAGGGGGCCATCAACTGACCCTCAGAACTATAGACCCATGGGATTGGCTGGCCTTGTTTGCAGGGCAATGGAAGGAGTCATCATGGACCTTGTCAGCAGGGACATAGGTGCCCTTCCAACTCTGGACTCACTCCATTTTGGCTTTGTTAAGGATATATCATGCTTATTAAACCTGGTAGACTTCTTTGAGAAAGTCCCCAAAGCCCTGGATGAAGGTAACACAGTGCATATTGCCTATCTTGACCTAGCCAAGGCTTTTGACACAATACCCCACTCAGGTATCATTGAGAAACTCTCCAAGCTAGGTATTAACCCTTATGTCACTAGATGGGTAGCCAACTGGCTCACCAACAGAACGCATACTCTCAAAATTGGTGACTGCACCTCTACCAGTAGACCCATCACCAGTGGCATACCACAAAGATCTGTGCTGGGCCCTTTACTGTTTGGAATCTATTTTTAGGAGCTCCAGGCTAAAGTAGATGGTCTTTGGCTTACCACGTTTGCTTATGATTACAAATTGGGTGCAATCATTGAGACCCTCAGTGATGCTAACATATTACAGGAAGGGCTAACACAGACAAATGACTGGTGCCAAAGCCACAGTCTAAAACTAAATGGAAAAAAGTGCATTATTATCCCCTTTGGCAAAGTGGAATTCCGTGATAATTACAATATTGACAGCACCCCCCCACCCACCCCCGCAAGTTCAAACCCAGTGGTGCAAGATCTGGGAACGCAGGTAGATAGCAATCTGAACTTCAACCACCAAGCTTCCACAGTGGCAAGGAAAGCCTTCTACATTGTGCATCTCATAAGTAAGGGCATCACATCCAGGTCTAAGGATGTTATAACTCCACTGGACTTGACCTTCATTAGGCCATGAAAGGAGAACAATGCCCCCTTCTGCATATACCACATCAGACGCCTGCAGAAGCTGGACAGACCAGAGAGGTTTCTCACCAAGAAAATACAGGGCCTCCAAATCATGACTGATGTGAATAGACTGAAAGCCCTGTCATTGTACTCTGTATCATATATCCTGCTGAGAGGCAACTTGTGCCTGGCCTACAGAGCAGTCTCTGACCCTTCCCTGAAGGATATGCTGCACTTCCGCAAGTCAAGTGGCACAAGAGTTGTTCACTGTAGGGATCTTAACCTAGCCTGTGACATTAACAGAATATGCTGGAGAGACTGCTATATCTCCCAGAGATTGCCGCTACTCTAGAATAAAGTTCTAATTCATGGGAAGCAGTCTAATCTGGATTAATGGATGGGAGACAAATTCACCCTGGGGGTGGCACCCATGTCCCTCATGGACAGGGGTAGTCAATATTTGTCATAGACTCACTCTATGAATTACATCAATCTAACCAAGGACAATTGAGGCAACTCAGGATTAACATGGCTAGGAAAATTTGTGACTTATTTAAGTGAGGTTTCCTAGTGGGTTTTTATTCTGATGAAGTCCTTATACTTTGAACAAAAGCTTTTAATGTATTGATGTATTAAACTGGTGTCTTTAGCCTCTGTGTTTCCCTCTATTTTTTTGTTTTTATGGCTAGGTCTTTAAGGGCACTAGGGCTGCTAGCCTAGTAACCTCCTATGAGCCTATGAACTTATATAATCGGGTCTATATCACAATGCCAAACTTTTAAAAGTTCGAACATCATATGGCCGACACCATATGATCCAACATTTAATGGAGATCGCCGTACAGTGTGGAATGGGAAGATTTCCCTTTCTGCACTGTAGTGTGGACTCGTAGTTGGTATATTTAAAGAGTGGGGGGTGTGGGGGTGCAGGGGGGCTTGCCCCCCATTTTAAACCATTCAGGTAGGTTTTTTCTTTGGTTTATTTTTTTTATTACATTTTCGAACTTTTAAAAGTTCGATCATATGGTGTCGATCATATGACGTTTGAACTTTTAACAGTCTGATTATGTAATATAGACGCATATAATCAATGAACATGTCTGACAAACACTTCTCCTGCGGCAATGTGGAAGAATATGTATTCTTGATTTTTCATAGGCTTGAATCCCTTATTGTGCAAATTACTTTTATCAGTGTGTAAAGCCACACAAAAAATGAGTCAAGTCATAAAATCTATAATCCCCAATACATGTCTGAAAAGTTAAGTCATCTAACAATTATAGCAGCACACAAGCCATAAATTAATGAAATTAATGTTGACTGTCACATTACCCTTCCTATTTCATAAACTGGCTTCCCCTCTGTTTGGCACTGTTGGTCTTCACTTAACATTGTACAAATGCAGTTGGCATGGCTGTGTGAGTTTGTGCCCTAGCCATAAAATGCAATATCACAAATTGTCAGGAAAACACTTTAACTGTTGCTGAATGATCTATGCAGACATGGCAGGAGCTAGGAAGGAAGGTGCCCAATTTAAGTCTCAAAGATGGGGTGTAGAGGATTCCAGAATAGTCAATGGACTCCTTGTAAAGTGCCACAGCCATAGGCTATTGCAGGGGGACTATACCAGGTCTCAGTATAAATAAGAGTCTTGGAATAGTCTCATCAAAGCTGTTTCCAGTGCAACTGGCAACTCAACATCGTAAAAATTTCACTGCCAATCATGAGCAGACAGGTGATCCACTCTGGTGACCTATAACTGGGAAAAGCCGAAAGAAGAAGAAGATTAAATATTAATTTCAGCAAAATTGGAATAAATGCCACATTATTAACTTAATCTGTACTATTTTTAAAAGCATATGTGCAATATATGCATATTGCAAGGATTATTTTCAACAATTCTCAGTCTTATTTTGGATTTTTAAAAAGTATAGTTAAAGTAAAAATAAAAATATACTTGTATTGTAGTAGTTTATTGTATATGACAAATGATGGTTCTAATTATCTTTTCTTTTTTTTTCCCTCTTACCCCACCCATTATCTCATTTTTTATTTTTATATGTGTGATCACAACATTCTGATATCATAGTGATCCAAAGTAAAAAAACTGGCAGGCACCAAACCATGGCAGATAAAAGCATAAAAACTTTATTCCCAAACAAATAAGAGGTGAGCGCTTTCACAGCCAAAGCTGCTTCATCAGACAATGAATAAAATCATGCACTGGCTTTTAAATACATCCTCTCCAGTGGTATTCACATTTCAATTAATTACATAATAATTCAGTTATTCAATCACCATTGCTTAAAGGGCAGTATAGCATTGTAAAAGAATCTACAAATTCCATATATATAAACAATGATGTAAAACGACTAGTTCATAGGTTCATAGGTTCATACTAGGCTATCTGCCCGAGGGCATTTACAAGCCTAGCCCATCGTTTTGTGGCTTACGCCACCCCTTTAGTATGGGGAACTATACCCATTATTTTGCTGTGCCTCTGTCGAGCAGTGACACTGAGGTAATCCCTGGGGTATATTTGCGATCTCCCATCCATTGGTCAAGATTTCTCTTGAACAAGGCCAGCGAGGTGCTCTGCCTCACATGTACCGGGATTTTGTTCCACAGCATAGGGAGTCTTTGGGTGATGAATCTATCCCTCCAGCACGTCCTATTAATAGCCGTGTCGAGGTTTAAGTCTCCGCCCTTGTAGCTCTGATGGACCTAGATGTTTTGAGGTGAAGCATATTCATCAAATCTGGGTTTGACATGGCCTTGTATGTTAGGCAAAGGTCACCTCTGAGCAAGCAGTAAGCGACTGAATAGAGCTGGAGTTCTTTCAGTCGGGCAGCATAGGACAGATTTTTGAGACCCTTTATCCTTTTGGTGAGGAACTTTTGTGGCCTCTCCAGCTGCTGCAAGTGTCGGGTCAGATACATTCCGAATGGGGCATTGTACTCAATCATTGGTCTGATGAGTGATGAGTAAAGGGAGACTATGACCTCCCTTGATCTAGATGAGAATCCCTTCATGATAAGGTGGGCAATGTAGAAGGTCTTCCTAACTACTTTAGCTACATGGGTGTCGAATGACAGACTACTATCAACCTGGGTCCCCAGGTCCCTGATAACTTCTTCTGTGATCAGTGGATTGCCACCTATTTGGTAGCTAGGGGTAACCTTGTTTTTCCCGAAGGGTATGACTATGCATTTTTGGCATTTAACTTTAGGCCGTGGCTCTGGCACCAGTTATCCGTTTCTGTGAGACCCTTCTGAAGGATATCTGTGTCAGATGTGTTTTCTACTATGGCCCAGTTTGCAGTCATCTGCAAACTTTGTCAGCCATAACCCTCCTGTGTTTGCTTGTACTTCGGAAAAGTAGATGCCAAACAAGAGTGGGCCCAGGACTGAGCCCTGTGGGACACCACTTGTGACAGGCTTTGAGTCTGACATGGCGCCAGCAACTCTGACCCTGTGGGTTCTGTCACTCAGCCAGTTTGCAACCCATCTTGTGATGTATGGGTTAACATTTAAGCTGATGAGTTTTTCAATGATACCCGAGTGGGGTATTGTATCGAAGGCCTTAGCCAGATCGAGGTAGGCTGTATGGACTGCCTTTCCCTCATCAATGGCTTTGGTGACTGTTTGAAAAAGTCAACCAAGTTTAAAAGGCATGATCTGCCTTTGACAAAGCCAAACTGGGTTGGATCCAAAGTCTGCAAATTCCTATGTCTTTATTTATGAGGTCCATTATGATCCTCTCCATGGCTTTGCAGATAAGGCTTGTCAAGCTAATGGGCGGTAATTTCCAGGGTCTGTGGAGGCACCGCCTTTGTGAAGTGGGACCACAGTTGCAGTGCGCCACTCCTGGGTGCGTATCCAGAGGTAAGACTTTGATTAAACAGCTGTCCTAGCTGTGGGTTTAATTCCTCATTGAGTTCGTGGAGCACACAGCCGGGGACACCATCAGGTCCCATGGATGCTGTGTTTTTGCTTTGGAGAGAGCAGTTCTCACTTGGGCGCTGGAGATGTTTGGGGGCTGCACTCGTTTGGTATAGATATCTCTCCTTTTGGGGGGGAGGGGGGGGAGAAGTTTGCACTGAACCTGTCAGCCAGTATGTTGGCAATGTCTGTAGGATCAGTAATCTTCACATCATTTTGATCTAGTTCTGAGCATATCTGGGAGTTTCCTCCTAGGTTTCTAACATAGCTAAAGAAGGCCTTATGATTGTCTTTTGAGTCTTTAGCTATTTTTCTCTCGAAATTTGCTTTGGATGATTTTATGAGAGCTCTTAGTTTTTTACTTATAGTGATCAAGGGTGTCTTACCTTTTAAGGATTTTGCTCTATCTTGTAGTAGCTTCCTCCTTTTGTTGTAGAGTTTGTTTATGGCTGGGGTCCACCAGACAGGACGCTTGCCTTTGGTACAAAGAGTCTTTGTTTTGCTTGGGATTGCCTTATCCATGCAGTCCTGCAGGTGCTGGTAGAAGGCATTTGTAAGTGATTCAGCGGCTTGAGTACTGTTTTCCGCCGGCTCGCGGGCCTTAAAGGAGACCACACTAGTCTTTAGAAGTGTGAAGTCGGCTTTTGAGAAGTTCTTTACTGTGGTCTTTTTATTTCAGGTGGGGTGGGATGAGGACTTCCAGCGAGATTAGTTTGTGATCTGATCTCACCAGTGAGGGGTATACTTCTGGTGTTGAACATTGTGCTCCCATGTTCGTGATGATGAGATCAAGTATGTTATCTCCTCTTGTGGGGATGGTGACTAGTTGTTCCATGGCATTTGAGTTTATGAATTCCAGGAACTTTTGGGCTAGGGTGTTTGGGCTTGAGTAGTGTTCCCAGTCTATATTAGGGTAATTGAAGTCACCTAGTATGATGGTGTTTGGTGATACATTTATCCCCTCTAGTGTTTTCAGGAAGGCCATGAGAGGTTCCTGAGTTTGTGAGGGTGGCCTGTAACATGCTACAATTTGCAGAGCAGTCTTGCCTATGGTTAATTGCACCTGGATGGTCTCCGATGCATCGTGTGTTGCCACCAGTCTTGAGGTGTGGGTGTCCTTGATGAATATGGATACCCCCCCCCTTTCTTGGTATTGTCCGGATTTTGGGGCCGGAACGCATGATATGAGGTAAAACCTGATGGCCCTGGGGTGCTCTCAGGAGCCTTGAACCAGGTTTCTGTCACAGCACAGACATCGATGTCCTCCATACTGAGAAGGGCCTCGAGTGCGTGCATTTTGAGATTTAGACTTCTGGCATTGAGCAGCATTACCCTTAGTTTTCCTTTTTTGTGTTCTAGGGTGGTAGGTTTAGAATTTGAGCCTTGCCTAAAAAAGGCACTATGGGGGTGGCAAGAGCCTTTGCCAATATCCGGAATCCCAGGGGTGACAGGTGCAAGCCGTCCCTTGCGAAGCAGCGTGGCTTGTCCAGCATGTCATCCCAGGCAGACAGATACTGGATCCCCTTTGAATGACACCAGTGTTTAAGCCAATTGTTAAAGCTGATCATCTTATCTCTGTATTGTGGCATCATTGTTGGTGAAGGTAGGATACTGCTCAAGGTCAGGGTCATACCTGCCTGGGCTACATAATCAGAGAGCTCCTCAATGTCTCTTTTCATGTAGTCCAAGGAGGCTCGTCTCAGGTCATTTACACCAGCGTGGACAATGACTGAGTCATATTTGTACCTGCTGTTGAGAGACCTGAGTGCTTGCGTTATGTGGCGGATTCTAGCGCCCGACAGGCAGCTTACTGTGACCTTCTCCTTACTCAGTCTGGTGAGCGGGACGTCAGTGTGTCTGACTATGGAGTCACCAATGACTAGTGTGTCTGGCATTGTGTTTGGCCTTAAGGGCTGTGACTGTTTGACACTCTGACTGTGAGGTCTATGTGTTGCAGGTGTTGTGTTCTGAGGTGGTGGTTGTTTGGGTGTCTGCTTTGGTGGCCTCTGCTGTTTTGGTAGATTTTTGATCAGAGCCTCCGAGTATGTCTTTATGTGTTTATGTGTATGATTTGAGGTTGTAATGGTACTATGTGAAACTGGGTCTATAGTGTGTGTGGTAACCTTCTCCTCCTGACTGGTCTTGCCAGTCCTATGTTGAGAGAGCTCAGCCTCCAGTTTGGCTGTATAGTTGCATCTCTCGCATTTATTTGTGTTTTGTGGGAGGAGGAGAGGGTTGTCTGTGTACATGAGGCAATTGTAACATTGCCTCAATATTCCCAGGTTCACCAGCTGAGCAGGAGAGGACACTAGCAACTGATCCCTCGACATGCTAGAAGGATAGACAAAAAACTTTAAAAAAAGATTCCGGGGGACGTGGGTGACCGAGAAATGGGGGGTTGCCTTTTTGGGTACTATCTATGAGAAGAGGTATTTAATCCACCTTTATACCCACTTTTATATGTGTTTGAAACCCTCTATGCAAGTCAAATTAGACAGATATATAAAAACAAGAGAAGGAATTTTGCATCCAACATGACAAATGAAGAAAAAAACCTATTTGCAGACATTGGGGCTAATAAACACATAAGAATCATGAAACCTGACAAGAGTGGGGGCTTGGTGGTAATGGAACGACGTGCCTATGTGGTCAAAATGTTGACAATGCTGTACAGTGACACCTATAAGTAGATATCGGTGAATGAATTGAATATTGCTTACCGCAATATTGATATCATATTAAATGATTTATTACTTGATAACCAGATTACTATCACCAAATCTCAGTTCCTCACACAGCAAAGTCCCCATGCACCAACTCTTTTTGGGATACCCAAGATGCATAAATGCATCAATGACCCCCCAGTGAGAACGATTGTTGATGTTAAGGCATCTAAAACTTTTACATTGGCTAAATTCATTGATTATAACTTAAAAGCAACTTTAAACCTTTTTCCACATATACTCAAGGACTCTTGGGATTGTCTAAAGAAAATACACAAGGAATACTATTCAGATCACTTAATTTTGGTTACAGTTGATGTCAAAGATTTATTTACAGTAATCCCCCACGAACGAGGCACCACAATGTTTTATGATTTTTTATGTATCAGTACTAAGCTCAGTCATTCAAGAATTTTGATGTTCAGGACTCTGATTGAACTTATTTTAAAAAATAATTTCATTATTTTTGAAAATCAATTGTTTAGGCAGAATATGGGTGTAGCAAAGGGGGTGGTTTGTACCCCCCTATTTGCCACTATTGTGTTATTATAATATGATATATTAATATTTTGGGAAGGCTCCAAGGGACAGTTAGGTGAATTCTTCACTTTTTTAACCACAAGTACACAGTTCCTACAATTTACCATGTCTACTAGTAGTGACATGATCAACTTTTTGGACATTACCATTTTCAAGGACAGAGAGAATGAGACATTTATCTTGGGGTTATACAGAAAGCCAACCTATTCTAATGCTCTATTGCATTTTGACAGCTGCCATCCTAGGCATCAAAAAAGATGTCTAGTCAATGAGCAGGCTGTCAGATTAGCTACTGTTGAAAACTATGGTTACCTCCCCCCATCCCATATGGTATGGCAACAACACTAAAAATTAAATCTCTCACCGAACTCCCATGCTCTGCACTAAAGTGACTAGCCACAGGACTATCCAGCCTAGAATTTCTAATATTTCCTAGATGTTCTAATATTCTTAGTTTTACCTTGCGTTTAGTTTGCCCAATATACCATTTTTTTAACAGGACAGTTACATCCTATAACATAAATAACCCCGGATGAGTTACAATCAAAGTGGTCAATGGCATTGTATAAAATGCCATTGATCCTGGTCTCATCCAAATTCTTGATCTTATCACAAACCTTACATCTACCACACGCATAAGCTCCTGCATTGGTCAGTTTTTCCCTTCTGCCTTTGCTCCTTACTAACTCCTTTAAATTTTGAAATCTACCATAGGAAAAATTCACATCCCTAGGCATAATATTTCTAAGGCTATCATCATTTCCAATGATAGGCCACAATTCCATTACCAGTCTTCTTAAAATGGGAGAAAAAGCTGTAAATTTATTCACAAAGAAAATCCTATTTGTCTCATCATTTTCTTCCTTAAATGTATTCTCATCTTCCCCATTTGTTTCACCGTAGTGAATTCTTCCACTACCTACAGACCTCTGAAAATTATGTGCTAACCCTAGTGCTTTTTCAACTTTAACTCTGGCTCTACTTATCACATCATGTGAATATCCTCTCTCAAACAATCTTTCCTGTACTCTATCAAATTCCATAATATAATTGTCCTTCTCTGAAATATTTTCTGCAATACGTTTGAATTCTCCAAAAGGCAATGAATTAACAAGATGAAAGCTGTGCATACTAGAAGCATGTAAAAATTGTTAACTGCTGTGGTTTTGTGGAAAGGTTTATGTTGTATTCTGCCATCCACACCCACATAAAATTCTACATCTAAGTATTGTATTTTGTCTCCACCTATAATAAAAGTAAAATCCAATCCACACAGATTTTCTTTTAGGCTAGAGATAAATACTTCAAATTCTTTGGGATTCCCCTTGCATAGAAATAATAAGTCATCAATAAATCTCTTATACTTGATCACCCTATTTTGGAAAAAATTCTTAGAATACAGAAATAAATTTTCAAAAAATCCCATGAAAATAACAGCATACGACGGAGCAAAGCAGGCACCCATTGCAGTACCAACTTTCTGCAAATAAAATTTCCTTTCAAACTCAAAATAATTATGTGTAAGGCAAAATTCCAACAAACTAATAATATTGGAGGTACGTGGGCCTTCTCCCAACAATTTGCCTACTGCTTCAAGTCCCCAAAAGGTATTAATGCAGGTATAAAGTGACTTTACATCCACACGGACCCAGTAAAAATCACTTTCCCAAATAATACTCTTAAAAAAATCACAAACTTCCTTAGTATTTTTAACATGTGATGATATTCTTGGTAAGTGTTCTTTCAAAACTGAGTCCAGAAACATACCTACATTTTGTGAAAAAGCACCTCTCCCTGAAACAATTGGACACCCAGGTGGATTTCTCAAATCCTTATGAATTTTAGGAATGATAAAAAATCTGGCATCCTTTGGGTTCTTTATAAATAACTTTTTAACGTCTCCACGACTAAAGAAACCCAAATGTTCACCCCTTTCCAATAGATCATATAAGGCATTATTGAATTCCACCTTGGGATTTGTTGGTAAACTTTCATAAATATCACTATCAGATAGCAAATCTAACACCAGAGAATTATACCTATCTCTAGACAAGATAACCCAGTTTCCACCTTTATCAGACTCCGTGAAAACATATTTGTCACTCTTTTCCCTTATTTCACAAAGAGCTTGCCATTCTATTTTAGAACGATTATAACCCTTCTGGTGTTTTTTAAATACCCCAAATTCCTTCACAATTTGCCTAGTCAAGGTTTTTTCAAAAACATTTATAATATTGTTCAATTTAGGAGGGATAAATTCACTAACATAAGGTACTTTAGGAATTTTCAATCTTCCATAACCAGTGCAAAACTCAAAAGCTAAATCAGAAAATGAACGATGTTCTGATTCTGAAAAAATGTCTATCATTTCATTCTCATAAACTGACATATCCATTAACGAACTTTCAAGAACAGAAACATTCATTTCTTCCAAACTACTACCCATTCCTTTCTCTATGTTTGCAAAGAAAACTTTCAAATGTAACTTCCTGCAAAACTCTTTGGCCTCTAAACATTAAATCAGCCAGTGAAGGAATGTGTTTTAACAAATTTAGTTCCTTTATACAAAACTTGTTTCATGACATCAGAAATGCATAAATCAGAGAGATTAATTATATTTAAATTCTCACCTACAAAAAAGTTAGAGTAAGCATTATATGCAGTTCTTATCCCACCACCATTATGAGTCTCTATCCTTCCAAATGGAAGAAAAATCCAAAACATATGAAATACTCCTTGTGGCAACTGGTGGTCCCGCTGCTCCATTGGTGGACATTATGATCAACCAAAAAATACACACCAAAACTGCAGGAAACAGTAAAAAGTCCAAATATACCGAAAACCACAACAACGGAAATAACAGCATAGACTGAAGAATAAAATATTTTATTTCTGATTCTGATTCTGGTACTTCGGCCTTCGTCTTCAATGGAATAGTTAACATGTTCAGAAGTAAGCCTATAAGAACCACCTTCTAATTACATTAATTGATTAATAAAATGCAATTAGCAATATTTCAAAATTTTAAAGCCACAAATACTAAACTTTAAATCTACCAAAATAAAACTATAAATTACCTATACAAAACTTCTTTTTACCAATCCGAGGGACAGTTAGGTGAATTCTTCACTTTTTTAAACACAAGTACACAGTTCCTACAATTTACAATGACTACTAGTAGTGACATGATCAACTTTTTGGACATTACCATTTTCAAGGACAGAGAGAATGAGACATTTATCTTGGGGTTATACAGAAAGCCAACCTATTCTAATGCTCTATTGCATTTTGACAGCTGCCATCCTAGGCATCAAAAAAGATGTCTAGTCAATGAGCAGGCTGTCAGATTAGCTACTGTTGAAAACTATGGTTACCTCCCCCCATCCCATATGGTCTGGCAACAACACTAAAAATTAAATCTCTCACCGAACTCCCATGCTCTGCACTAAAGTGACTAGCCACAGGACTATCCAGCCTAGAATTTCTAATATTTCCTAGATGTTCTAATATTCTTAGTTTTACCTTGCGTTTAGTTTGCCCAATATACCATTTTTTTAACAGGACAGTTACATCCTATAACATAAATAACCCCGAATGAGTTACAATCAAAGTGGTCAATGGCATTGTATAAAATGCCATTGATCCTGGTCTCATCCAAATTCCTGATCTTATCACAAACCTTACATCTACCACACGCATAAGCTCCTGCATTGGCCAGTTTTTCCCTTCTGCCTTTGCTCCTTACTAACTCCTTTAAATTTTGAAATCTACCCTAGGAAAAATTCACATCCCTAGGCATAATATTTCTAAGGCTATCATCATTTCCAATGATAGGCCACAATTCCATTACCAGTCTTCTTAAAATGGGAGAAAAAGCTGTAAATTTATTCACAAAGAAAATCCTATTTGTCTCATCATTTTCTTCCTTAAATGTATTCTCATCTTCCCCATTTGTTTCACCGTAGTGAATTCTTCCACTACCTACAGACCTCTGAAAATTATGTGCTAACCCTAGTGCTTTTTCAACTTTAACTCTGGCTCTACTTATCACATCATGTGAATATCCTCTCTCAAACAATCTTTCCTGTACTCTATCAAATTCTATAATATAATTGTCCTTCTCTGAAATATTTTCTGCAATACGTTTGAATTCTCCAAAAGGCAATGAATTAACAAGATGAAAGCTGTGCATACTAGAAGCATGTAAAAATTGTTAACTGCTGTGGTTTTGTGGAAAGGTTTATGTTGTATTCTGCCATCCACACCCACATAAAATTCCACATCTAAGTATTGTATTTTGTCTCCACCTATAATAAAAGTAAAATCCAATCCACACAGATTTTCTTTTAGGCTAGAGATAAATACTTCAAATTCTTTGGGATTCCCCTTGCATAGAAATAATAAGTCATCAATAAATCTCTTATACTTGATCACCCTATTTTGGAAAAAATTCTTAGAATACAGAAATAAATTTTCAAATAATCCCATGAAAATAACAGCATACGACGGAGCAAAGCAGGCACCCATTGCAGTACCAACTTTCTGCAAATAAAATTTCCTTTCAAACTCAAAATAATTATGTGTAAGGCAAAATTCCAACAAACTAATAATATTGGAGGTACGTGGGCCTTCTCCCAACAATTTGCCTACTGCTTCAAGTCCCCAAAAGGTATTAATGCAGGTATAAAGTGACTTTACATCCACACGGCCCCAGTAAAAATCACTTTCCCAAATAATACCCTTAAAAAAATCACAAACTTCCTTAGTATTTTTAACATGTGATGATATTCTTGGTAAGTGTTCTTTCAAAACTGAGTCCAGAAACATACCTACATTTTGTGAAAAAGCACCTCTCCCTTAAACAATTGGACACCCAGGTGGATTTCTCAAATCCTTATGAATTTTAGGAATGATAAAAAATCTGGCATCCTTTGGGTTCTTTATAAATAACTTTTTAACGTCTCCACGACTAAAGAAACCCAAATGTTCACCCCTTTCCAATAGATCATATAAGGCATTATTGAATTCCACCTTGGGATTTGTTGGTAAACTTTCATAAATATCACTATCAGATAGCAAATCTAACACCAGAGAATTATACCTATCTCTAGACAAGATAACCCAGTTTCCACCTTTATCAGACTCCGTGAAAACATATTTGTCACTCTTTTCCCTTATTTCACAAAGAGCTTGCCATTCTATTTTAGAACGATTATAACCCTTCTGGTGTTTTTAAATACCCCAAATTCCTTCACAATTTGCCTAGTCAAGGTTTTTCAAAACATTTATAATATTGTTCAATTTAGGAGGGATAAATTCACTAACATAAGGTACTTTAGGAATTTTCAATCTTCCATAACCAGTGCAAAACTCAAAAGCTAAATCAGAAAATCAACGATGTTCTGATTCTGAAAAAATGTCTATCATTTCATTCTCATAAACTGACATATCCATTAACGAACTTTCAAGAACAGAAACATTCATTTCTTCCAAACTACTACCCATTCCTTTCTCTATGTTTGCAAAGAAAACTTTCAAATGTAACTTCCTGCAAAACTCTTTGGCCTCTAAACATTAAATCAGCCAGTGAAGGAATGTGTTTTAACAAATTTAGTTCCTTTATACAAAACTTGTTTCATGACATCAGAAATGCATAAATCAGAGAGATTAATTATATTTAAATTCTCACCTGCAAAAAAGTTAGAGTAAGCATTATATGCAGTTCTTATCCCACCACCATTATGAGTCTCTATCCTTCCAAATGGAAGAAAAATCCAAAACATATGAAATACTCCTTGTGGCAACTGGTGGTCCCGCTGCTCCATTGGTGGAGATTATGATCAACCAAAAAATACACACCAAAACTGTAGGAAACAGTAAAAAGTCCAAATATACCGAAAACCACAACAACGGAAATAACAGCATAGACTGAAGAATAAAATATTTTATTTCTGATTCTGATTCTGGTACTTCGGCCTTCGTCTTCAATGGAATAGTTAACATGTTCAGAAGTAAGTCTATAAGAACCACCTTCTAATTACATTAATTGATTAATTAAATGCAATTAGCAATATTTCAAAATTTTAAAGCCACAAATACTAAACTTCAAATCTACCAAAATAAAACTATAAATTACCTATACAAAACTTCTTTTTACCAATCCGAGGGACAGTTAGGTGAATTTTTCACTTTTTTAAACACAAGTACACAGTTCCTACAATTTACAATGACTACTAGTAGTGACATGATCAACTTTTTGGACATTACCATTTTCAAGGACAGAGAGAATGAGACATTTATCTTGGGGTTATACAGAAAGCCAACCTATTCTAATGCTCTATTGCATTTTGACAGCTGCCATCCTAGGCATCAAAAAAGATGTCTAGTCAATGAGCAGGCTGTCAGATTAGCTACTGTTGAAAACTATGGTTACCTCCCCCCATCCCATATGGTCTGGCAACAACACTAAAAATTAAATCTCTCACCGAACTCCCATGCTCTGCACTAAAGTGACTAGCCACAGGACTATCCAGCCTAGAATTTCTAATATTTCCTAGATGTTCTAATATTCTTAGTTTTACCTTGCGTTTAGTTTGCCCAATATACCATTTTTTAACAGGACAGTTACATTCTATAACATAAATAACCCCGAATGAGTTACAATCAAAGTGGTCAATGGCATTGTATAAAATGCCATTGATCCTGGTCTCATCCAAATTCCTGATCTTATCACAAACCTTACATCTACCACACGCATAAGTTCCTGCATTGGCCAGTTTTTCCCTTCTGCCTTTGCTCCTTACTAACTCCTTTAAATTTTGAAATCTACCATAGGAAAAATTCACATCCCTAGGCATGATATTTCTAAGGCTATCATCATTTCCAATGATAGGCCACAATTCCATTACCAGTCTTCTTAAAATGGGAGAAAAAGCTGTCAATTTATTCACAAAGAAAATCCTATTTGTCTCATCATTTTCTTCCTTAAATGTATTCTCATCTTCCCCATTTGTTTCACCGTAGTGAATTCTTCCACTACCTACAGACCTCTGAAAATTATGTGCTAACCCTAGTGCTTTTTCAACTTTAACTCTGGCTCTACTTATCACATCATGTGAATATCCTCTCTCAAACAATCTTTCCTGTACTCTATCAAATTCCATAATATAATTGTCCTTCTCTGAAATATTTTCTGCAATACGTTTGAATTCTCCAAAAGGCAATGAATTAACAAGATGAAAGCTGTGCATACTAGAAGCATGTAAAATTGTTAACTGCTGTGGTTTTGTGGAAAGGTTTATGTTGTATTCTGCCATCCACACCCACATAAAATTCCACATCTAAGTATTGTATTTTGTCTCCACCTATAATAAAAGTAAAATCCAATCCACACAGATTTTCTTTTAGGCTAGAGATAAATACTTCAAATTCTTTGGGATTCCCTTGCATAGAAATAATAAGTCATCAATAAATCTCTTATACTTGATCACCCTATTTTGGAAAAGATTCTTAGAATACAGAAATAAATTTTCAAAAAATCCCATGAAAATAACAGCATACGACGGAGCAAAGCAGGCACCCATTGCAGTACCAACTTTCTGCAAATAAAATTTCCTTTCAAACTCAAAATAATTATGTGTAAGGCAAAATTCCAACAAACTAATAATATTGGAGGTACGTGGGCCTTCTCCCAACAATTTGCCTACTGCTTCAAGTCCCCAAAAGGTATTAATGCAGGTATAAAGTGACTTTACATCCACACGGACCCAGTAAAAATCACTTTCCCAAATAATACCCTTAAAAAAATCACAAACTTCCTTAGTATTTTTAACATGTGATGATATTCTTGGTAAGTGTTCTTTCAAAACTGAGTCCAGAAACATACCTACATTTTGTGAAAAAGCACCTCTCCCTGAAACAATTGGACACCCAGGTGGATTTCTCAAATCCTTATGAATTTTAGGAATGATAAAAAATCTGGCATCCTTTGGGTTCTTTATAAATAACTTTTTAACGTCTCCACGACTAAAGAAACCCAAATGTTCACCCCTTTCCAATAGATCATATAAGGCATTATTGAATTCCACCTTGGGATTTGTTGGTAAACTTTCATAAATATCACTATCAGATAGCAAATCTAACACCAGAGAATTATACCTATCTCTAGACAAGATAACCCAGTTTCCACCTTTATCAGACTCCGTGAAAACATATTTGTCACTCTTTTCCCTTATTTCACAAAGAGCTTGCCATTCTATTTTAGAACGATTATAACCCTTCTGGTGATTTTTAAATACCCCAAATTCCTTCACAATTTGCCTAGTCAAGGTTTTTTCAAAAACATTTATAATATTGTTCAATTTAGGAGGGATAAATTCACTAACATAAGGTACTTTAGGAATTTTCAATCTTCCATAACCAGTGCAAAACTCAAAAGCTAAATCAAAAAATGAACGATGTTCTGATTCTGAAAAAATGTCTATCATTTCATTCTCATAAACTGACATATCCATTAACGAACTTTCAAGAACAGAAACATTCATTTCTTCCAAACTACTACCCATTCCTTTCTCTATGTTTGCAAAGAAAACTTTCAAATGTAACTTCCTGCAAAACTCTTTGGCCTCTAAACATTAAATCAGCCAGTGAAGGAATGTGTTTTAACAAATTTAGTTCCTTTATACAAAACTTGTTTCATGACATCAGAAATGCATAAATCAGAGAGATTAATTATATTTAAATTCTCACCTGCAAAAAAGTTAGAGTAACCATTATATGCAGTTCTTATCCCACCACCATTATGAGTCTCTATCCTTCCAAATGGAAGAAAAATCCAAAACATATGAAATACTCCTTGTGGCAACTGGTGGTCCCGCTGCTCCATTGGTGGACATTATGATCAACCAAAAAATACACACCAAAACTGTAGGAAACAGTAAAAAGTCCAAATATACCGAAAACCACAACAACGGAAATAACAGCATAGACTGAAGAATAAAATATTTTATTTCTGATTCTGATTCTGGTACTTCGGCCTTCATCTTCAATGGAATAGTTAACATGTTCAGAAGTAAGTCTATAAGAACCACCTTCTAATTACATTAATTGATTAATTAAATGCAATTAGCAATATTTCAAAATTTTAAAGCCACAAATACTAAACTTCAAATCTACCAAAATAAAACTATAAATTACCTATACAAAACTTCTTTTTACCAATCCGAGGGACAGTTAGGTGAATTTTTCACTTTTTTAAACACAAGTACACAGTTCCTACAATTTACAATGACTACTAGTAGTGACATGATCAACTTTTTGGACATTGCCATTTTCAAGGACAGAGAGAATGAGACATTTATATTGGGGTTATACAGAAAGCCAACCTATTCTAATGCTCTATTGCATTTTGACAGCTGCCATCCTAGGCATCAAAAAAGATGTCTAGTCAATGAGCAGGCTGTCAGATTAGCTACTGTTGAAAACTATGGTTACCTCCCCCCATCCCATATGGTCTGGCAACAACACTAAAAATTAAATCTCTCACCGAACTCCCATGCTCTGCACTAAAGTGACTAGCCACAGGACTATCCAGCCTAGAATTTCTAATATTTCCTAGATGTTCTAATATTCTTAGTTTTACCTTGCGTTTAGTTTGCCCAATATACCATTTTTTAACAGGACAGTTACATTCTATAACATAAATAACCCCGAATGAGTTACAATCAAAGTGGTCAATGGCATTGTATAAAATGTCATTGATCCTGGTCTCATCCAAATTCCTGATCTTATCACAAACCTTACATCTACCACACGCATAAGTTCCTGCATTGGCCAGTTTTTCCCTTCTGCCTTTGCTCCTTACTAACTCCTTTAAATTTTGAAATCTACCATAGGAAAAATTCACATCCCTAGGCATGATATTTCTAAGGCTATCATCATTTCCAATGATAGGCCACAATTCCATTACCAGTCTTCTTAAAATGGGAGAAAAAGCTGTAAATGTATTCACAAAGAAAATCCTATTTGTCTCATCATTTTCTTCCTTAAATGTATTCTCATCTTCCCCATTTGTTTCACCGTAGTGAATTCTTCCACTACCTACAGACCTCTGAAAATTATGTGCTAACCCTAGTGCTTTTTCAACTTTAACTCTGGCTCTACTTATCACATCATGTGAATATCCTCTCTCAAACAATCTTTCCTGTACTCTATCAAATTCCATAATATAATTGTCCTTCTCTGAAATATTTTCTGCAATACGTTTGAATTCTCCAAAAGGCAATGAATTAACAAGATGAAAGCTGTGCATACTAGAAGCATGTAAAAATTGTTAACTGCTGTGGTTTTGTGGAAAGGTTTATGTTGTATTCTGCCATCCACACCCACATAAAATTCCACATCTAAGTATTGTATTTTGTCTCCACCTATAATAAAAGTAAAATCCAATCCACACAGATTTTCTTTTAGGCTAGAGATAAATACTTCAAATTCTTTGGGATTCCCCTTGCATAGAAATAATAAGTCATCAATAAATCTCTTATACTTGATCACCCTATTTTGGAAAAGATTCTTAGAATACAGAAATAAATTTTCAAAAAATCCCATGAAAATAACAGCATACGACGGAGCAAAGCAGGCACCCATTGCAGTACCAACTTTCTGCAAATAAAATTTCCTTTCAAACTCAAAATAATTATGTGTAAGGCAAAATTCCAACAAACTAATAATATTGGAGGTACGTGGGCCTTCTCCCAACAATTTGCCTACTGCTTCAAGTCCCCAAAAGGTATTAATGCAGGTATAAAGTGACTTTACATCCACACTGACCCAGTAAAAATCACTTTCCCAAATAATACCCTTAAAAAAATCACAAACTACCTTAGTATTTTTAACATGTGAGGATATTCTTGGTAAGTGTTCTTTCAAAACTGAGTCCAGAAACATACCTACATTTTGTGAAAAAGCACCTCTCCCTGAAACAATTGGACACCCAGGTGGATTTCTCAAATCCTTATGAATTTTAGGAATGATAAAAAATCTGGCATCCTTTGGGTTCTTTATAAATAACTTTTTAACATCTCCACGACTAAAGAAACCCAAATGTTCACCCCTTTCCAATAGATCATATAAGGCATTATTAAATTCCACCTTGGGATTTGTTGGTAAACTTTCATAAATATCACTATCAGATAGCAAATCTAACACCAGAGAATTATACCTATCTCTAGACAAGATAACCCAGTTTCCACCTTTATCAGACTCCGTGAAAACATATTTGTCACTCTTTTCCCTTATTTCACAAAGAGCTTGCCATTCTATTTTAGAACGATTATAACCCTTCTGGTGTTTTTTAAATACCCCAAATTCCTTCACAATTTGCCTAGTCAAGGTTTTTTCAAAAACATTTATAATGTTGTTCAATTTAGGAGGGATAAATTCACTAACATAAGGTACTTTAGGAATTTTCAATCTTCCATAACCAGTGCAAAACTCAAAAGCTAAATCAGAAAATGAACGATGTTCTGATTCTGAAAAATGTCTATCATTTCATTCTCATAAACTGACATATCCATTAACGAACTTTCAAGAACAGAAACATTCATTTCTTCCAAACTACTACCCATTCCTTTCTCTATGTTTGCAAAGAAAACTTTCAAATGTAACTTCCTGCAAAACTCTTTGGCCTCTAAACATTAAATCAGCCAGTGAAGGAATGTGTTTTAACAAATTTAGTTCCTTTATACAAAACTTGTTTCATGACATCAGAAATGCATAAATCAGAGAGATTAATTATATTTAAATTCTCACCTGCAAAAAAGTTAGAGTAACCATTATATGCAGTTCTTATCCCACCACCATTATGAGTCTCTATCCTTCCAAATGGAAGAAAAATCCAAAACATATGAAATACTCCTTGTGGCAACTGGTGGTCCCGCTGCTCCATTGGTGGACATTATGATCAACCAAAAAATACACACCAAAACTGTAGGAAACAGTAAAAAGTCCAAATATACCGAAAACCACAACAACGGAAATAACAGCATAGACTGAAGAATAAAATATTTTATTTCTGATTCTGATTCTGGTACCTCGGCCTTCGTCTTCAATGGAATAGTTAACATGTTCAGAAGTAAGTCTATAAGAACCACCTTCTAATTACATTAATTGATTAATTAAATGCAATTAGCAATATTTCAAAATTTTAAAGCCACAAATACTAAACTTCAAATCTACCAAAATAAAACTATAAATTACCTATACAAAACTTCTTTTTACCAATCCGAGGGACAGTTAGGTGAATTCTTCACTTTTTTAACCACAAGTACACAGTTCCTACAATTTACAATGACTACTAGTAGTGACATGATCAACTTTTTGGACATTACCATTTTCAAGGACAGAGAGAATGAGACATTTATCTTGGGGTTATACAGAAAGCCAACCTATTCTAATGCTCTATTGCATTTTGACAGCTGCTATCCATCCTAGGCATCAAAAAAGATGTCTAGTCAATGAGCAGGCTGTCAGATTTGCTAGAGTGGTGAGTGATGACAGGGTGTTCATAGGCTCATAGGTAGGTACTAGGCTAGCTGCCTGAGGGCATTTATATGTCTAGCCAGAGTGTGTCAGCTTTCGCCACCCCATTGATTAATTAACTGAGCCTCTGTCAAGAAAAGCCAATGAAGTGATCCCAGGGGTGTATTTTCTGTTACCCATGCACTTGTCAAGGTTTCTCTTGAAGAGTGTTAGTGAGGGGCTCTTCCTAATGTAGTTAGGAATTTTATTCCAAAGCATGGGGAGTCTCTGTGACAGGAATCTATCCCTCCAGCATGTTCAATTTATTGTTGTGGCGAGGTTTAGCTCACTAGAGTGAGTGGCTCACAATGACTTGGATTTCTTTAGGTGGAGCATGCCCAACAATGGTGTTCCTAATGAGATGGAAATCTTAAAAAGCATGTTATTAAACAGAGGATACCCTAGTCATTTTATAGAACCTGTACTAGATGAAGTCATGATAAAGAGGCAAAACAGGCATTTCTATTCCCTATTGAGTGCAGCACTTGTGGAAATTAGTACAACAGCAGTGATAAGTGAAAACACTGGAAATGTGGTTAAACCCTTTACTAATGCCATGATTTTATCATATAACCTCTGTTTTGAAAGCATTAGAGAGGTGGTTATGAAAAATTGGATAATTTTTAGTAGTGATGAAGAAAATCTTTAAAAAGTAGGGGAGAAACCTTTGATAATATACAAAAGAGATCTGAGCATAAAAAACCTGTTGGAAAGAGGGGGTGTGGTTAAAACAAAAGGGCACTTGAAAAAATGTGGACATTGTGTCCAATGTCCCTATATTTTGGAAAACAACACTGTTTACATCAAAGGGTATGGTAAAGTGACTTTACAACAGCGTCTTAATTGTTTAAGCAAGAGCTTGGTTTGTGTTGCTATTTGCCAACAATGCAACAATTTTTATATAGGGAAGACCATTAACTCCTTTAATAAACGCATTTACCAACACCTATATGACATATGAAAAGGCAACATGAATAATGCCTTAACAAAACATATCCATGAATTTCCCAACCACCACTTTAAATTCAGTGCATTGGAACAAGTAGTGAACCAGGGGAGGGGGAACCCACCCCATTGTTCCTTGAATACAAGGAGCTAGTGTGGCAACTGAGATGTGATGCCACACACCCACCTGGACTCAATGATATGGACTCCATTTCTAGCTTACTAAAATTAAAGGCAGATTTTCATATTTGAAGACATTCTCAAATAAATGGTATTTAACAGGGCTTGTGTAAATGAACAGGCTATGGCCAAACTTTATACTGCACTTTATTTATTTTAGTTATTCTATGTTGCACAAACATTCCTGATTGTATTGTAGAAGGTAATGTGGTGTTGTAGTGGATTTTATTTTATTTCAATTGAATGTAAAGCTTTTAAGAAATGCATTATTCAGGGATCATGTGACTGATTTTGTATAAAAGGAAGTGATGTTTTATGTTCAGTTAATCTGAAGAAGTCAGATGGTTTTACGCCGATGAAAGCGCTCATGTTGAAGTGTAGTCTGTTCCTGTGAGCTGGTCTTCATGCTTTATTATTTTTTACAAGTTTATTCGTGTTTTGTGCTTCTATGTCATTGGTTGTTCAAGATAAGACAAAACTTTACTCAGAAATCATTTTGGATTCCACCATGTCAGAGTAAAAGTGTAAGGCCCAGTTAGGTACACTTGAGATGTATGCTGGTCTGACACCCAACACTATTACCCTTATGCCCCCCATCACACCGCCATCAATCCATTCAGACATTTACACACATAATGACACTCATATCGTGCAACAGTGCCAGCAGCTGTACCAACCTCTTTAGAAAACACTGCTGTAATGCCTTTGTCAACCAGTGTGATAGATGCATGCTAGTGCTGGACTCTCCACAGCTGTTCAGCAAAGCGGTATCCGTTTGTATTTGCTCCACAACTGTTACACCATATAGATCATATGGGCATATATGCAAGCATGCAGACACATGCACGCAGACACACACACACACACACACACACACACACACACACACACACACACACACACACACACACACACACACACACACACACACAGCAACCCAATCCTCTTAACCTTCTACAGCCAGAAATCTGGACAGAGCCATCAATAATGGTGGGACAGAGGCCCAAAATAGGAACACTTTTTAAGTATTGCTCTTACAAACTTAGAAAATTGATAGAATACTGGGTTTTGCATTAGCAACTCAAATGTCTGTCATTATTTTATGACTTCAAACCGTTAAAATTTGCCAGAAAAAAAGCACAATTTTATAAGAAACAGATAAAAAATATGAGGCAAAAATCTGGACAAATGTATAGAGCTGAGAGGTATGAGTGTCACGCACACACACACACACACACACACACACACACACACACACACACACACACTGACTCCAACACTGACACACACACCACTCTCCAAGCGAAGGGGTGCCAGTTTACCTTTGATGCATGTTTCTATGTTACACCATACACCATGCATGCCTCCACGCATGTGCACACATACACACATGTAATCACACACACATGCACAAAAATACCAGCAGGCCTTCACAGACACTACACACACACACACACACACACACACACACACACACACACACACACACACACACACACACTGTGTCCCAGTGAAGTGTATTGCAATGGCAGTGGCGCAGTGGTGCAGCGGTTAATGCTGTCGCCTCACAGCAAGAGGTTCTCCGGTTCGATTCTTGGCTGGGGTGCCTTCTGTGTGGAGTTTGCATGTTCTCCCTGCTTTCGCGTGGGTTTCCTCCGGGTACTCCGGTTTCCTCCCACATTCTAAAAACATGCTTCTGGAGTGTTTCTCCCCAGGCCTCCGCTGAAAACAGGATCTGTGGAACCTAGTTGGACTTTCCCGGTCAACAAATGTTAAATAAATAAATAAATAAATACCCACCTCTCCACAGAACACTGCCTCAATTTCCATGGGGCTGTCTGAGCTACTGACAATCTTAACTCATAACACCCCCCCCCCAAGTAATAGCAGCAAGCCCACTGCAATGACACGGCGCTCCCCACAGCAGAGAGGTGTCAGTCCAGCTGTACTCCACAGCTCTCCATTACACCATATACAGACACACACACACAGACCATTTTCAGCACTTGTTCAGTTTCACACCATGTACACCCTGTTGACAGAGATCAGCAAATACAAACAATGTACAGTTGAAGTGTGTAGCATTACTCACCTCTCCACAAAACACTGCATCAATTTCAAGGGGGGTGTCTAAGGTACTGGCATTGTCAACTTGTAACATCACCTCAGTAATTGAAGCAAGCCCGCTGCACTGACACTGCTCTCCCCACAGCAGAGCAGCAAGGAGGCATCAGTCCCGCATTGCTCCACTGTCCCCCCCCACGGCACACACACACACACACACACACACACACACACACACACACACACACCTTTCTTCACAGCAAGGAGTTGCCAGTCGAGCTTAGATCCATAATTCTCTCTTACACCATGCATGCCTCCGTACATGTGCTCACACACATACACATGCACATCTACTCCTACATGCATGCACTGAGATTCATGCAGTCTCATAAACATGTACACACCTCTCTCCAGACCAATAAGTTTCCATTCTAGGTTTGATCCAGGTTTCTCTGTCACACCATACACCGTACATGCCTCCACACATGTGCTCACACACACATACATGCACATGCACTCAACTCCTGCGGTCATACAGACACACACACACCTCTCAACAGAACAAGATGCTTCAAGTTCAGCTTTCATCCATCGTTCTCTGCCACACCAAGCACCAGACATGCCTGGAGACATGCAGTCACACACACACACACACACACACACACACACACACACACACACACACACACACACACACACACACACACACACACACACACACACACACACACACACACACACACACACACACTCAGAAAACACGAAAGCTATGCACTTACCATAACTGTTGATAACTGTTGTCTTATTTTAGTTCATTTCAATAATGCGTGTTTAGGTTGGTTGTCAACTGACCTCACCAATGCTCTTAACCCCCTGAACTAAAGTGTTTCGCCTCGTATTCAGTTTGCCATTTGAAAGCACCTATGATTCAAAAACAGCATGATGTTCCTAGTCTCATGAATTTTCTGGGGTTTAAACTGTTTCCATAACTATTAATGGCTAGTAAACATAAGGGACCTTTAATTGTTTGGCCAAAATGACTGATCATCCGTAGGAGCTGTTCCAGTCTCCTGTTATTAATCCAGAAGTTATGACCTTGAAGGTAATTTATTTATTTTATTTAATTACTACATTTGTTTGCCAGGATGCTTCACTTGGCCTAGGTGAGCCCATTTTCAGTGGAGGCCTGGGGAGAAAAGCTCCAACTTAATATGACAGTACATATTAAAAGAAAAAATATATAACATGCATTTCAGTTACAGTGGAGTAAAACATTGAAAGTTACATTAATACAGAGTTTATACAGTGACACTGCATTAGAAATATTGTAAAATAATCTTTTCTTACATCCACACTTACAAGGAGCCCTCAGCAATAGACCTTTTCTTCAGTGATTTGCATTAAAATCATTCCATTACTAAAAATAATCCATTAGTAGTCTATGTTCCAAACATTTACATAACAGTAATACAGTAAGCCATATTAAGATCCTTTCTACTGAAATCCATCAGAACTCTGTTCTGTGCAATGGATTTACACACTGTGAAAGACAACTTAAGACAAAAAAAAACAATAACATGTACAGTAAATATCTCCCTGCTGTACCATCCAAACTTGAAATCCTGTCAAACTAGTAATCACTTGTCAGACATTTTTCAAAGTATGCAGACTACCTGTGAATCTGTCTGTGACGCCCGCGCCCTGGCCCAGCAATCAAGGAGCCTCAATCCTCACCACTAACACCAGAAAGGGCATCTCATATATGAGGAAAGAATAACAAATACATACAGTAAAGTGCAATTTCCCTTAAGACCACACAGAGATCACAGTCAGTCTGGGGCTGGTTGCTCCCTTGCTCTCCAGGTCCCCAATAAGACTCCCCACTGGCACAGCTATAGGGTCCACATGTTAGCCTAGCTGGCAAGCTAACCTCCAGTACCCTCTCTGTACAACCCTTGCTTCGTGTCCCTGACCAAGTATCTGACACATACACACACACACACACACACACACACACACACACACACACACACACACACACATGCACACACACACTTTGAGATAAATATTTATACAACTTCACAGACACTCCTGGGAAAGGCTGACACAGATTATCCAGCTGTGCCCCTATATCCAGACTATATGGTAGTAATTACTGCCACCACCAGCTAATAATTATCAGCTGCCCATAGGCCCTTAAAAGGATGTCCAAGTATTACTGTGCAATATTATTATCCAATAGTAGTGTAACTTAAGCAAGCAAGGCTTATTGGAAGGGCTTATTACAGGATCACTTATAAGCATGCAATGTACTCTAGAGCTTAAATTATCTCTACATAAACCAGCCACAGTTGAAAAGGGTTTAAAATATTTAATAATACATACTAAAGACACAAGACATTATTACTACACCACAGTGCCATTCAAGAGCTCAGAGATCACACAGAAACTTAAAATAATTCCGTAGTACAGTTCTGACATAACAGAAAAACACTTAGTCTAATCTTTTCTAATTTCCTAGCTATTGCTACAAGAAAACACACTTCTAAGATAACTTACATAAGAGCATAGGCAGTGTTGAGTTGGATGTCCAAGATCAAAATGCTTACAGTCTCTCTCTGAGCAATAGTTTTTAAAATAACTAACAAACATTTCTGCTGGGACCTCCCATATTACCTCATTTTGACACTTAGGTTTTCCCAGTAACACATTACATCATTTTGACCCTTAGCCTGGAGTTCCCAGGCCAACAGGCTACATTATTTAGCAAGCTAACACCTGCTCAGGAAACTACAACAATAAAAGACATTTCACATGTACACTCTAGTCTTCTTCTTTTCGCTTTTCCCAGTTAGGGGTCACCACAGCGAATCACCTGTCCACTCATGATTGGCAGTGGAGTTTTACGGTGTCTAGTTGCCAGCTCGGTGCCCGACCTTCCACAGAAGGCACACACATGCACACCTAGGGCTCATTTAGAGTGTCCAATCCACCTACAGCATGTCTTTGGGAGGAAACTGGAGCACCCGGAGGAAACCCACGTGACCAAAGGGAGGACATGCAGACTCCAAACAGAAGGAACCCCAGCCAAGGATCGAACTGGAGAGCCTCTTGCTGTGAGTCGGCAACGCCAACTGCTGCACCACCGTGGCTGCCCAACATGTACACTCTAGTAATTATTTCTTAAGTTAAAACAATAGAAAGAATGTGCTAGCTCAGACAGACTGACTCCGAGATCTACAGATCAAAGGATAGATTTGAAATAATTTTATCTTAAAATGAAAGATTTGAAATGCTTGACTTATTTTCCTTACAACAGATGGCAATGTTACTACAATCTTGAAGTTCAACATTTTTTACAGTATTCTCTTTCATTTAAGAAATAAGCCTGTATTTTACATTGATGTTTAAAATTGCCAGAATTATGTATCAAATTCTATTTGGCTAGGCTGGGAGCCTTCACCCATCTCTACCAGTCTTCACACTGTCGACTATCTTATACTTCAGGCAGACAATCCTGGGATTGATTCTGAAAATTTTTCTCAAATGTTTACAGTTGATGAGGCCAAACAAAGAAAATTGATATAACACAAGATCTCGTGCCTGTCCATCGTTCTTGGCTCATGTTCAGCTCACTAACACCTTGCACGTAATCTAGAGCAACATTTCAAATCGACCTCTAATTTTCCCATGATAAAGAAACTCTCAGACTCTACTATTCACAATGTTTACATAGGTTATCAATATTGCATCAATCTCCATTGTCTATAATTGCTGGACATGTGATATAGACACCGTCCTCTTGTCCTCTAATACACATTACAACTTCCCAATATGGTTACTCATTTCATCCTGCCTTGTACAGCCTGTCCAAGCACAATGATTAGTTGTAGGGCATGATGCTACTCAAGTTGTGTGTCCATTCCTGCTTATCATCAAGAAGGATGCTGCCATTCTATAACTGACTGAAGAAATTGGGATTCCTAAGTAAATGGGTTTGTTTTTAAAACATTATAGTCAAACCAGTTACTGCAAGTAGAGTAAAGGACTACCAGTCAGGACACTTCCTGCCATGACCCCCTACAGATGTCCTCTCTGTGCTGTCTGAGGTACTGTCTTGCATATTATTTCAGAAGAAATAGAACTATATTGCAGGTGGCTATTTAAAGAGAAGGGTAGTTTTAACAACATTTAAAATTGACTCCGACAATGTGGATATCACTCCTCATATGCTGTGAGCACATAAGACATAGACATTAAAAACATAAAATTATTGAAGATACATACTAGTGGATCTTACCTACAGTACTTACAAACAAAATGGTATAGTGCCAGTACTAGCTAAATTTGTCACCAGTTATAGTAGTACTGTTGTACAACATGTAGGGGAAATTGGGTCCAGTGTTATTTTGACTGCACTGTTGCTTGCATTTGGTTGAAGATTGGGGAAGTAATTACACATACAGTACATTATGTAGTTAGTGATGATGACTGAAGTAAGTGGAGGCTGTATTACATCACTTGTAGTGACTTTATATAGCAGTAAAGGCTGCGGTGGCACAGCGGTTAGCGTTGTCACCTCACAAGAAAAGGCTCTCCAGTTCGAGTCTCGGCTGGTGCTCCTTCTGTGTGGAATCTGCATGTCCTCCCCATGGTCAGTGAATTTAAAGACATGTAGGTAGGTGCGAGCATGTGTGGGTGTGCCTTCTTTGAAGGTTGGGGGCAGGGCTGTTAATTTGAGGTTGGGTGCAGGGCTGGCAACTTGACACTGTAAAAATTCACTGCCAATCATTAGCGGACCAGAGTTCCACTGTGGCGACCCCTAACTGGGAAAAGCTGAAAGACAGACAGTGACATTATATAGCAGTGAATGCTAGACAGATAAGGGTAAAAGAGGGTCATGTAGGTAAATAGTAGCTGTTATTACAGATGGTTAGTCCGTGCAAAGATCGATTTGTCCCAATTGCTTTGGTGTTGTAGGAGGGTTTTTATATATGTATATATATATATATATATATATATATATATATATATATATATATATATATATGGTTCCCATTCAGAAGCCTGAAACATCATAAGCCTGAAAATCAAAATCCTGAAACCAAAAGCCTGAAAATTCAGAATCCTGAAAACTCAAAATCCTGAAAGCCCAAAATCCTGAAAGACCAAAATCCTGAAACTCAAAATCCTGAAAACACAAAATAGACATACTGATGTCATTGTGGCTTTGCTATTGTTAGCCCTGTGGTGTTAGGTCATGCGTTGGGGTCAGGTAAGTGCGGTTGGTTTTATTTTAGGGTTAGGCGGTTTAAGTGAGTTAGGATTAGGCAGGTTAGGCATGTATGCAATAGTGACAAATATTGGGGTTAGGCGGTTTAAGTGAGTTAGGGTTAGGGCGGGTCAGGTGAGTGTGCGATAGTGACGGACCTTAGGGTTAGGGTTAGGGTCAGGGTCAGTTGGTAGATATTAGTGTCTTTATAGTGACATATTAGCATTATTTGTGTTTTCAGGATTTTGAGTTTCAGGATTTTGGTCTTTCAGGATTTTGGGCTTTCAGGATTTTGAGTTTTCAGGATTCTGAATTTTCAGGCTTTTGGTTTCAGGATTTTGATTTTCAGGCTTATGATGTTTCAGGCTTCTGAATGGGAACCATATATATATATATATACACACACATGCATACATACATAAATATAGACCAGTTTATACATGTGTGTGTATATATATATATATATATATATATATATATATGTATATATATATATATATATATATATATATATATATATATATATATATATATATATACAGTGCGACCCTGGAGTGAGAATATAAAGTTAGGGAGGTGTGGGGGGCTATTTTGCAACTATTTTTTACTGACGTCATATGTTTCAGTGTATTTTTAATGGCTACACAAGTATATAATAGTGTGCCCCCCAAATTTATATTCTCACTCCAGGGTCACACTGCAGTGGGGCAGGGGCTATATTCCATTTTCGACCAAATGGGTTTTCAGTGAAATACATTTTTGGTGAAGTAAACTGCCTGAAATCATTTTCGACCAAATGTAATTTGACCGCACCGGAAAGTCATCTAGTGACAAAAGATGCATGGAGTGACCAGATGCATATGCAAAGGCACTGGAGTAGTACAATGGGCAACGCCCTGTTGTGCTGAAAAAATTACTGATAGCAGCTGAACTCTCTGCATTCACATTAAAATGCAAAAAAACAACGTAAGACTGAATGGTAGACAGTCTGTGTAAAGATATTTGATGTAAATGTAATGAATTTAAGTGTTGACACCTCCTTATTTCTTAGGGAACCACTCAAGACATACGTCCAGCAGACTGAATAACAATGACCCTGATTGTTTATGAATGGAAGGGAGAGACATGCAAGGAAATGTGAGATAATTAATATGAAAGGCAGCTGCAGACGTTGGGACTCCTATGTAAATGAGTATCCTTGATTTTTGCAACACACAATGGTAGAACATGTTTGTCATAGAGTAATGGGTTGGCAGTTCTGACACAGGTAGCCATGACCCCCCCCCCCCACGTTGTCTGAATAGTGCTTCCTGATCTCTTATCATACATCTTACATCAAAGAAAAGAAAAGAAAGATCATGATGAAAATGTGTCAGGAGGAAGTGAAAAAAGGTGAACCATTGGCCCTAAGGATCCTTCAGTAATAAATTCAGCTAGGCAAAAACACAGAAATGAAACATTTATACAAGTGACCACTTTATTGATATGTCAAAATAAGCTCATCAGTCAAACGACTGAATGGTTATAAACGTCACTTATTTATATTGCATCACTGTGCACAAGGACACAGAAGAATGTGAAGGCAAATAAGGCAGGTAATGCAATTCCAGGGACAGTCAAAAATATATGCATGCATCGCCGACTGCTAAACTCTGTAGCTGCACATGGAGACATTATACAGAAACAGCAAATATTAAATAATTAATTACTAAGAAAGTAAATATGTATAACCTAACCTTTTAACATCGGCTATGAGCATTCGATTATATACATAGTCCATAGCTCCCTAGAAGCTATTTTTACCCTAGAGAATGCTGATGTCTGTGTGGTCACTGACACGTGGTTTAAAGCCACAGAGGGCACACCAGCAGTGAAGGTTATAATGCTTTCCACACATTTAGGCCAGCTACCTCGCAAACAGGGACTAAAGGTGGAGGTGTCTCTATTTACAGTGTTTTGTTTATGTCTTGTTACAGTCTTTCTTTCATGCTCTGGCTTGATTTGGTGTATTGATATAAGTCCCCACCACATCCTGCAAATATTAATAAACGAATATATCTATAAGAACTCCCTCATGACTCTAAAGGATCAAAGCTCTCAGGTCATCTCCAGGTTAAACTCACAGACAGGACCCAGGAAGTTAGAATCCTGGAGTCCATCTCTACAAAGAGGAGAGTCACAAGTGGAGTCCCTCAGGGATCAGTCCTTGGACCACTCCTTTTTTGGCATTTACTTCTCAGAAGTCAAGGCCAATGTCAGTGGTCTCTGGCTGACTAAATTTGGAGATGATTGCAAATTTGGAGCTGTAATTGAATCTCACACTGACAAAAATGTTCGCCAGGAGGGGCTGACACAGGCAAACAACTGGTGTGAGAGCCATAGTCTAAAACTAAATGCCAAGAAATGCATAACACTACCCTTTGGTAATTCATCCATCCCTGGTAACTATCATATTGACAACACACTCCTTAAGAGTTGACCCAGTAGTCAGGGACTTACAGACACACATAGACAGTAATCTGTCTTTGACCATCATTTCTAAAAGCAACCCGTCATCAGTTAGAATTAGTTATGAATAATCACTACAATGACACAAGATACATTATTCTGCCCAATGATCACCTCAGACGTATGACCATGTATGCATAACTACTTCCCTGACACGCCAGTGGTTTTATTTCCAACATCATCCCCTTCATGGATATCTCCCAGTATGCACAAGCAATAAAAATGATGCATTTCTCCAGGTGAGCCCCTCATTAACATGTCCATGTATGCACAAGTACTGAAACTAAGCAATTGCTGAAATGTCCCCTTTAGTGGTATGTCCAGACACAAACCTGCACTAACAACAAAATAGTTACCCAACCAATTTCTTCAGTGAAATGTTAATTCAGGTGCAAGCAGAAATTCAAAATTAAACTGCATAACAGCCAGTAGTAGTATATCTTCATACTCCCAAATGCTCAGAACTAATGGTACCTAATAACACCTAGTGAGACACAGAGGTAATAGTCATTTTGCTAGCAGAGAATTAAAGTTGATAACCCTATAGGCTAACATTCTACTAATCTAGATATTTTTGTGTATGCAGCCTCAAACTGTCCCACGTACAAGTCCAGAAAGCATTTTGCAAGGATGAGAGCAGTGTATTCTTGTGCCAGTCAACATTACCTGTTGGCTATTGCCAGACCTGAAATTGTACCTATGAAACACCCTTCAGACAACACTCAATATTAGATGCAAACCAGGCTATGTGCCAGAAGAATAGAGCACCTAAGCAGTTATCAGCATCCACAAGGGCAAGGCATAAACTCATCCCAATAAAAGCTGACTCGCCAATTTGAAGAGCCTTACCTGTTAGGCTTTTCAAAAGGATCATTAAAGCTATAGCCATCCCTGCAGTAATTTACCCAAATAATAACAAAGCAATTGCCTGAAACAAAAACAAATAATTTCTAAAAGCAACCCTGTCATCAGTTTGAATCAGTTATGAATAATCACCACAATGACACAAGATACATTATTTTGCCCAGTGATCACCTCAGAAGTATGACCTTGTATGCACAACCACTTCGCTTCATGGATATCTCCCACTATGCACAAGCAATAAAAATGATGCATTTCTCCAGGTGACCCCCTAATTAACATGTCCAGATACTCACAAGTATGAAAATGAAGCAATTGCTGAAACAACCCCTTCAGTGTTATGTCCAGACACAAACCTTCACTAACAACAAAATAGTTACCCAACCAATTTCTTCAGTAAAATGTTAATTCAGGTGCAAGCAGGGAAGTGAACCATTTTCTAAAGTTACACCTGTAGTAATGCATCCAAGTATGCAGAAAGACAGAAATGAAACATTCATCAAATAGCCCTTAACCAATATGTCCCATATGTATGCTGAAACACAAAATTAAAACATTTGCCCAAGCACAAACAACAAACTTTTACTAAACAACCACCGTATTTATATGTCCAAGTAAGTATAGACACCAAGCATGCACAAGCCCAAATGATAAACAGTTACACGTGACCCCTTCATATCTATGTCTAAGCATGCACAAGCACAAATTACACACTTGCCATGAGAAACCTTCAATTAATATGGCCAGGTATGCATAAACACAAAAATGAGACATTATATCACAGGACCCCTGTAGTAGTATGGCAATTATGCACATATACTGAAATGAAACATTTTCCCAAGCTACCACTTTAGTAATATGTCTAAAAACACACAAGCATTCAAAAAGCAAGAATTATCCAAGCAATCACTCCAGTAATATGTTTAGGCATGTGCAAATATCAAAATAAACCATTTTTCCAAGTGACACTGTCAGTAATTTGTCCAAGTATGTAAAATAACAGAAATGAAGCATTTACCCAAGTTACAATTTCACTAATATGTACAAGTATGCTGAACACACAATATTATTTGTTTTCCCAGAAACCACTTCAGTTATATGTCTAAGTATGCACAAGCATAAAAATCATACATTTAACTAAGTAGTCACCTCCTTTAATATGTCCAGGTAACCACAAACACCAATGTGTAACATTTACCCAAGTGACCCTATCATTAATATGCCCACCTGTACTGAAAGGCCAAAATAAAGCAGTTACCTCAGTTACCACTGCAGTTATATGTTCAAGTATGCAGAGACCCTTTCATCAGTATGTCATAGTAAACACAGATACTAAGGTGAAATGTATACCCAAGCGACCTTTAAGTAATGTGTCCAATATGCATGACCACAATAATAACACATTAACCAAGTGACCCCTACATTGCTATGTCCAAGTATCCAGCACAAATGTGAAACACTTAACCTAAGGATCCCTGAGTAATATGACCAGGTAAGGTATGTTCAAAGACTAAAATGATAATTTTGTCAAGGTGACTCCTTCAGAAATATGTGCAAGTATGCACATGTACTGAAATGAAACATTTCCCCAAAAGACCGCTTTAGTAATATGTCAAAATATGCACAAGTGACATAAAAAATTAAAAAAAAGATGTACCCAAGCAATCACTTGAGTGAATGTTTAGGCGTGTGCAAGCATCCAAATGTACCATTTTCACAAGTGACACCCTCAGTAATTTCATCAAGTAAGTAGAGGAACAGAAATGAAGCATTTACCCAAGTGACCACTTATTTATATGTACAATCATGCTGCAACACAATATTACAACATTTAGCCACTATAGTGATATGCCCAAATATGCATAAAAATCAAACATTTAACTAAGCACTCAACTATCTTAATATGTCCAAGTAACTACAAGCACCAAGCATTCGCAAGCACAAATATGGAGCATTTACCCAACTGACCCTGTCATTAATATATTAATTATATTTTTATATATTATTAATATGTCTAGCTGTGCTGAAAGAGAAAAAATAAAGCATTTACCCCAGCAACCACTGCAGTTATATGCTCAGGTATGCAGAGGCACATTTAACTAGGTGACACCTTCTTCAATATGTCCAAGTATGCAGAAATACCAAGATGACACATATACCCAAGCGACCCTTGAGTAATATGGAAATCTGAGGAAATCTCAAATTGGAACTGAGTGAAATGTAACTCTATAGAATTGTATAGATGTGTAGTGTATTGTGTAACATCTTGTGATAAAGTTTATGTTCTTGCAACTTACTTTTATACAGTGTTTGTCATGTCATTTGTATTGTACTAGGTTATACTGTATTTGTATTGTACTGTGTGTGGAGATTTTCTTCCCCGGGCCGCTGCTGAAAAAGGGTTCTGTAGACCCAGTCAGACCACCCCGATAAGCAAATGCCAAACAAATAAAAAAATAATTAAATAACGTCCAATATTGCATAACCACAATAATGAGACACTAAACAAGTGACTCTTTCATTGATATGTCCAAGTATCTGCAAGAACAGATGTGAAAGATTTATCCTGAAGACCCTTCAATAATATGCCCAGTTATGCACACACACCATAAAGAAACTTGTATCTTGGTAAGTCCTTCAGTGATATGTACAAGTATGTGCTAGGACTGAAAATGAAGCATTTCCTCATGAGACCCTTTCGGTAGTATGATCAAATATGAACAAACACTGCACATGAAACAGTTAGCCAAGCAATCTCTTCAGTAGTATATTTAGGCATGTGCAAGCATCACAATGAGACATTTGTGCACAATGAACCATTTTCACAAGTGACCTCTTCATTAATATATTCAAGTCTGAAGAACCACTAAAAAGGGAAACACTTACCCAATTGACCCCTTCATTAATATGTACAGGCATGCAGACGCACAAAGGTAAAATAATTACCACTGTAACCACTTCAGTTACATGTCCAGATACACACAAGCACAAAAATCAAGCAGTTAATGAGGCGATCTCTTCTTTAATATGTGCAAGTAAGCACAAATACCAACAAGAAACATATACCCAAGGGAGCCTTCAGTAAATTGTCAACTAATGCACAACCACAATAGTCAAACATTAAGCAAGTGAACCCTTCAGAATGATCTCCAAGCAGGCGAAAGCACAAATGTTACACATTTACCCTAAGGATCTGTCAGTAAAATGGGCAGGTATGCACAAACACCAAATGAAACATTTCTACCAGTGACTCCCTCAATAATATGTTGGAGTATGCATGTGTATGGAAAAGCAACATTTCTCCAAGGAACCCCTTTAGTAATATGTCAAAATATGCACAAGCACTAAAAAAGAAACAATTACCCAAGCCATCTCTTCAATAATGTGGTTAGGCATGGGCAACCATCAAAATGAACCACTTTCCCAAGTCACATTGTCAGTAATTGGTTCACGTATGCAGCGGCACAAATAATGATACAATTATCTGAGTGACTAATTCATTTCAGAAAAATAAAACATTAATGCTAGCAACAACCTCAGTTACTGTATATGTCCAAGTACCAAAATGAAAGATTTTTCCAAGGGACCCCATCAGTAATATAGCCAAATGGGCACCAGTGGTAAAGATGGAACAGTCAACTGAGTAATCTCTTCAGTAATATGTTAAGGCCAGGTATGTGCCAGCATGGAATTGAACCATTTTGCCAAGTAACGCCTTCAGTAAAATGCACTTGTTTGCAGAGGCATAAAAATGAAATATTTACTCAAGTGAGCCATTCCTTGATATGTCCTAAGTATGCTTACACACAAAATTAAAACATTTAGCCCAGCAACCACTTCAGTTATAACATCCTAGTGTGCACCTTTACAAAAATCAAACAGTTAACTAAGCTAGCACATTCTTTAGTAAGTCCACATAAGCACAAACCCCACACTTGCACAAACAGAAATGTGAAATATTTACCCAAGTGATCCCTTCATTGATATGTTCAAGTATGCTGAAACACCAAAGTAAAAGTTACCCTAGCAATCACTTCAGTTTTCAGTTAAATGTTAAAGTATACAAAGGCACAGTTAACTGGGCAACCCTTTCTTTAGTATGTCCAAGTAAGCACAAATATCAAAATGAAACATATACCCAAGTGACCAAACAGTTATATGTCCAGTAATGCATTGCCTCATTAATAATACATTAAACAAATAACCCGCTCTTTACTATGTCCAAGCAAGAACAAGCACAAATGTTAAAGATTGTCCATACTGATCCCACAATAATATGGCCAGGTCTGCTGAAAAAACACCAAAGTGATACATTTATCCCAGTGACTCCTTCGGTAATATCTCCAAGTATGCACATGTACCGAAAGGAAACATTTCCCCAAGTGATCCCTTTAGTAATATGCTCAAACATACACAAGCACAAAAACAAAAAACAGTTGCCAAAGCAATCTCTTCAGAAATATCTTGAGGCATGTGCATACATCAAAATAAACCATTTTGTCAACTGACAACTATAGCAATTTGTCTTACTATGCAGAGGCATGAAAATGAAACATTTATCCAAGTGACCCCTTCATTAGTATGTTCTAGTATGCAGAAACACAAAAATGAATAATTTATCCTCAGTTACCACTCTAGGTATATGATCAAGTAATGAGATGAAATATGTTCCCCAAGCAACCACTTCATTAGTCTGTACCACCATGAATAAGTACAAGAAGTGGAACAGTTACCCAAGAAAGCACTTCAGTAATATGTTTAGCCATGTGCAACCATCACAAAGAACTAGCAACATTTTCTTCTGCTGTAGAAGTAGATGCACAGAAAATACTATATGCATGGACTCTCAACCTCTTTGCACACAAAATCTGGACCGAGACTTAAATAATTTTGGGGACAATGTGCCAAAAATAGGGATAAATGTTAAATATTGCTCTTATAAATTTAGAAAGTTGCGAGAATAAAAAGGTCTTGTGTTACAATGCACTTCCTGAAGGGTATGAAGTAAAAAAAAAAAAATGCCTTCCCTTATTTAGTAAATTCAATCATCACAACAATCCAGAAAACCACAAACCTTATGAGGAACTGAGCAAAAGTATGAGGCAATAATCTGGCCATTCTGCAAAAATCTGGACAGTTAAGAGGTATGATTACTGATATTTTAATTAAAAAGTTATAAAGCACATGTACCAAATCGATTTCCCTCTTAAGCTTTGCAAGTACTACTCTATCCAAAGTAGAAAGTCCCTGAAGATTATCTATTTTTCTGCATTTTGCAGATCATTAATTCTAAACAATTGCTGCATACAACATACTTTGAACTTTATGAAGCCGCAAAAAAAAACGTATTTGACAAAACTCACCAAAGAAAATAAGGCAGCAGGAGCCAGAAGAACTCCAAGATCTTATTATGCTATTTTTTTTGTGATTTCACCACAGAAATGGAAACTTTTATGGTATTTCAATAAATAGTAAATATCCCATAGCAACCAAACAATCCATTGAGGAAACAACCACGTGCAGCAACTGAATACTAAAAAAGAAGTTCCAGCTTGTGGGCAAGGGCGAAGAGGGGTGCAATTGCAGAGAAGTGATGAAGAGGGTGTGAATAATTACTGAGTGGGTGAATACTGGGCAAAAATTAGAGGAATGGGCATGTACAACTGGACACAACAGAAAAATACACTGAGAATGGTGGGCAAGTTGTTGGATATTCCTGGAAACATGAGAGTAGCTTTTATTTTGCAATGGCAACTGTACTGGTAAAGGATCAAGGATAACAACGGAAACAGAGGGGAAAAAAGGTATCTCATGACCGAATGTCATTTTAAAGTTAAGGGATCATTAGGAAGGTGGGAAATAATGGCTAAATATTAGAAAAAGTGTGTGGATTCTCATAGTTGTCCTTTAATATATTGATAAACAGGTGTATATGTCTCACTTGTCTGACTTGTGCCATGGTGGTTGCACTAAGTCCTGCGTCCTCTAGCTTGTCTATCTAGTTAAGTAGGGATTCTAATCGTGTGCATGCATGCATAGTCAGAAGAGCCTGAGTCTGTATCCTACTGTCAGAAATCCAGTCCCATGGAGAATAAATATTTTGACATTCATACATGCCTACACATTCTTTTCACATAGGCCTCCCAACATAGGATCATAGGATCATAGGAAGTTACTAGGCTATTGGCCCTACGGTCCTTACAAGCCTAGCCAAGAATTTAGCCCATTGTTCCAACAAATCAGCACCTGATGCCCCTGTCTAGCAGGGACACAGGTGGAATCCCAGGGGTGTATTTTCTGTTTCCCATCCAGTTATCCAGGTTGCACATAAAAAGGGTTAATGAGGTACTCTGCTTGACATGGAGCAGGAGTTTATTCCACAGAAGGAGGAGTCTCTAGGACACAAATCTGTCCCGCCAACAAGTCCTATTGATGTCACAGACCAAGTTTAGGCTGTGCGTGCGGGTTACTTGAGTGGAGCTAGACTTGTGGATATGCAGCAGTCCCATCAAGGTGGGGTCTGAGATTGCTTTGTATGCCAAACAGTGGTCATCTCTGAGGAGTCTGTAGGAGACTAAATAGAGGGACAGAGCCTTTAGCCTATCTGTGTAGGGTAGATGTTTGAGGCCCTGGATTTTCCTGGTGAGGAACCTCTGTGGTGTCTCCAGCTGCTGCATGTGCTTTGTGAGGTACATGCCAAAAGGGGCATTCTATTCAATAATGGGTCTTGTAAGAGAAGAATGTAGGGATGTTTTGACCACCTTGTCCCTGGATGAGATACCCTTACTAATGAGGTGGGCCATGTAGAAAGCTTTCCGTACAATGGAGGCAATATGGTGGTCAAATGTCAGTTTGCTATCAACCTGGGTGCCCAAGTCCCTCAAGAATGATTGCATGCTTAAGACCTTGTTATTAATAGGTTCATAGGTTCATACTAGGCTATCTGCCCGAAGGCATTTACAAGCCTAGCCCATAGTTTTGTGGCTTACGCCACCCCTTTAGTATGGGGAACTATACCCATTATTTTGCTGTGCCTCTGTCGAGCAGTGACACTGAGGTAATCCCTGGGGTATATCTGCGATCTCCCATCCATTGGTCAAGATTTCTCTTGAACAAGGCCAGCGAGGTGCTCTGCCTCACATATACCGGGATTTTATTCCACAGCATAGGGACTCTTTGGGTGATGAATCTATCCCTCCAGCACGTCCTATTAATAGCCGTGTCGATGTTTAAGTCTCCCGCCCTTGTGGCTCTGACGGATCTAGATTTTTTGAGGTGAAGCATATTCATCAAATCTGGGTTTGACATGGCCTTGTATGTTAGGCAAAGGTCACCTCTGAGCAAGCGGTAAGCGACTGAATAGAGCTGGAGTTCTTTCAGTCGGGCAGCATAGGACAGATGTTTGAGACCCTTTATCCTTTTGGTGAGGAACTTTTGTGGCCTCTCCAGCTGCTGCAAGTGTCGGGTCAGATACATTCCGAATGGGGCATTGTACTCAATCATTGGTCTGATGAATGATGAGTATAGGGAGACTATGACCTCCCTTGATCTAGATGAGAATCCCTTCATGATAAGGTGGGCAATGTAGAAGGTCTTCCTAACTACTTTAGCTACATGGGTGTCGAATGACAGACTACTATCAACCTGGGTCCCCAGGTCCCTGATAACTTCTTCTGTGCTCAGTGGATTGCCACCTATTTGGTAGCTAGGGGTAACCTTGTTTTTCCCGAAGGGTATGACTATGCATTTTTTGGCATTTAACTTTAGGCCATGGCTCTGGCACCAGTTATCCGTTTCTGTGAGACCCTTCTGAAGGATATCTGTTAATGTGATAATTTGTGAGGATGTTTCTCTCCCCAAAGGGGATGATGACGCATTTTTTGGAATTCAGTTTGAGGCCACGTTTCTGGCACCAGTCATATGTTTGTGTGAGACCGTCTTGAAGGATGTTTGCATCACTAGGGGAACTGATGACAGCACCCAGCTTACAGTCATCTGCAAACTTGTTCAGCCATAGTCCACTGGTTTTAGCCTGCACCTCAGAAAAGTATATCCCAAACAACAAGGGCCTCAAGACCAATCCCTGAGGTACACCACTCATTACGGGTCGACTGCTTGAGGTGGCTTCCCCTATTTTGACTAGGTGGGTTCTGTCAGTGAGCCAGTTTGCGACCCATCTAGTAATATATGGATTGACACCTAGTTGAGAGAGTTTATCCATTATACCTGAGTGAGGAATAGTATTGAAGGCTTTAGCCAGGTCAAGGTAGGTAGTGTGCACCATCTTCCCCCTCGTCCATGGCTTTGGTGACTCTCTCAAAGAAGTCAACCAAATTTAGCAGGCATGACCTCCCCTTGATGAAACCAAACTGTGTGGGATCAAGTGTTTGGAAGTTGCCAATGTCCTTGTTGATGAGGTCCATGATAATCCACTCCATGGCCTTGCAGATCAGGCTAGTTAGGCTTGTGTTAAGAGCCGAGACGTTAGAGCTGTGTTTGAGTTTTAAATAAATTGGTGTCCTCACTGGCTGGTCATTTTTTGGTTTGCTGTTCTTCAGTTTGTGGTTTTTAGTTAGGCTGATGGGTCTATAATTTCCTGGATTGGTGGGCACTCCACCTTCATGCAAAGGGATGACAGTGGCTATCCTCCACTTGGCTGGGATGAAGCCAGTACTCAGGCTTTGGTTGAATAGGGTGCCTAATGGTGCTGCAAGTTCCTGTCTGAGTTCATGTAGGATGCAGCCTGGGATGTTATCTGGTCTCATGGAGGCTGTATTTTTTTGCCTTTGAGAGGGCAGTGATGACTTGCTCCCTAGAGATAAGGGGAGGGGGGTGCTGGGGATGTCCTGATTTACTGATGGGGGAAAGAGGGTGAAGTTTTCACTGAACATGTCTGCCAGCAGGTTGGCAATATCTACAGCATTTGTGTATGTGATGTCCTTCACCACCAGTTCTGTGCAGATCTGGGTACTTCCCTTATGCAGACATATGTGAAGAAAGCCTTGTGATTGTCTTTAGTAGATATGGCCAGTTTGGACTCGAAGTTTGCTTTGGAGGATTTTGTTACTGCTCTTATTTGCTTGTTCAAACTAAGGAGAGATTGCTTCCAATTAGGCACCCGGTCCATCTTGGTCCTGGACAGCAGTTTTTCCTTTTATTATAGAGTTTATTTATTGCAGATGTCCACCAGACAGGTTTACTCTTCCTTGAGGAGGAGGATTTTGTCCTGTAGGGTATTCCTGATTCAATGCAGCTATATAAGTGTGCATATAGTACTTTGGTGTAAGTTTGGGTATATGTACCACTTCCTATGGAGGGGGAGGGAGCTGTGAAGCTATTTATACCTTGCCTCAGGAGGTTGTAATCAGCCTTCAAGAATTTTTTTTGTTTGACCCTATCTAAGGGTTGTCAGGGGAGATGGTGACTTCAAAAGTGACTTCTTTGTGGTCAGATCTTTCCAGGGAGGATGACACTGTAGAGATACTGCAGTGGTTACTCATGTTGGCTAATAACAAGTCGAAGATATTTTCACCTCTTGTGGGGGTGTCAACCAGCTTGTCCAAGATCGCACAAAAATGAGTCAGCTAACCAGGAAGTAAGACAAGCTGGTAACACCGGTTTAGCAAGAACGGAACCTCTGCCACAATGTAGAGTAGTTAAAAACTTCAAATTTTATTCACCAAATAATTCGCCCTCTAATAGCAATAAGAGGCAAACACACCAAGTAAACGTGAAACGCTACATGCGTTGACCATAGGCTTGGCTCTGTAAAGAAGAAATAGAGAAGAAAAGTTAGAGTGCTATTTATTTATCAATTTAAAAGTAAAGTATAAAAGCTGGTGTAGTTGTATGTTTAATCATGAACTATAATTATTATTACTAAAAAGGCAAGTAAGAATTATAGGCTGAGAGAGGAGAGCAATACACCTTAATGTTTACGAGTATTGTAGTAGCTTGTCGTACTGTATATGTAAGAATAACATGAAACTTAAAAGAGTCCTGACCCTAGGAAAAAAGTTCAGAAGATAGTTAGTTCCTATATATACATTTTTTACTAGATAGATACATATATATGGGTACACTTAAGTATAGTGAAATACATTGTAAAGAAAAGAAAAAAAGAAAAAATGAAGTCAATAGCCATAACCCTGTATGAATTGGTAGTATTTGATTACTGCAACCTGTCTTGTACAAAGTTTTTTACAATCCGACTTTTTTATAATCCGACTTTCATTGTCGGCTTTTCACGACTAGGTTTTTATGACTTTTTAATGACCTGTTTTTAAATATTATTTTTATAAATTTGTAAACTATGAAATTGTATTTGTGGCACTGGCACTTTAAAGCATTATTGGTTCATTGATTGTAACAACTATTAGCACATGCACGTATTTAAAGGATGCATTTGTAGAAAGTTATTTGTCTGAAGAAGTTCAACTACTAAGGGGAACGAAAAACGCATGTAGCGTTTCACGTTTACTTGGTGTGTTTGCCTCTTATTGCTATTAGAGGGCGAATTATTTGGTGAATAAAATTTGAAGTTTTTAACTACTCTACATTGTGGCAGAGGTTCCGTTCTTGCTAAACCGGTGTTACCAGCTTGTCTTACTTACCAGCTTGTCCAAGATATTTGCATTGATGAAATCAAGGAATCTCTGGGCATTTGTGTTTTGGCATGAGTAGTTCTTCCAGTCTATGGTTGGATAGTTAAAGTCATCCAGAATCAGGGAAAGGGTTGAATCTTGATTTGAAGAGGTCCAGATAGGTGAAGTGGGCATCTTGAGTCAAAGTTGGCTAGCTATGATTCAAATAGGGGTCCTGTCAATAGTTAACTGCACCTGGAGTGTCTTCTGTACTTCATATTGTTTAACCAGCCTGGAGGTGTGTATGTCTTTTATATACATATTGCAACTCCACCTCCTTTTGCTTTGCTACCCATGTTTTGGGGTCTAAATATATGATAGGATGAGTGACCTGATATGGCTGGTGTGCTGTCCACAGCTTTGAACCAGGTTTCCATGACTGCACAAATGTCAGCATCTTCCAGAGTTAAGAATGCTTGCAATGATTGCAGTTTCATGTTTAGACTCCTAGCATTTAGCAGAGTGACCTTTAATTTGTGTTTTGACGAAATTTTCATGTTGGTAGTTTTGACCTCATGGCTTTGCCTAAAAAAAGGCACTATGGAGGAGGCAAAAGCCTTTGCCAGGAGCCTGAAGCCTAAGAGAGACAGATGCAGGCCATCTCTGGCAAAGCATCGTGGTTTGTCAATCATGTCTTCCCAGGCTGTCAGGTACTGGATCCCCTTGGAATGCCACCAGAAACTAAGCCAATTGTTCAAGTCAATCATTTTCTGTTTGTATTGAGACATCATTCTGGATGATGGTAGAATGCTGCTTAAGGCTAGGAACATACCTGCCTGGGACATATATTCAGGGAACTCTATCATGTCTCTCTTCATGTAGTCCAGGGAGGTACATCTCAACTCGTTCACACCAACATGGACTATGGCAGAGTCATAACAGTACCTGTTGTTGAGAGACTTGAGTGGATGGGTGATATGGTGGATTCTGGCACCTGACAAACAACTAACCGTGACTTTCTCCTTATCCAGCCTGGTGAGGGGCACATCTGTGTGTCTCACAATGGAATCTCCTTTGACTAATATGTTGGGTTTATCTTTAGGCCTTAGTGGCTGTGAGACACAGGTGTGTGGACTGTGTGTGGTGTGTGGTGTGGTGTGCAGTGGATTTCACGTGTGTTTTTGCCTCCCAAACATACAGTAAATCAGTGATGATGTCATTTGCTATAAACTGTCCGGCAATAGTGTAAATGTCAGACTTGTGCCATGGTGCATGGATTAAGTACTATGTTCTCTAGCTTTATTTATTTATTTATTTGACATTTGTTAACCAGGTTGGTCCAACTGAGCCAGAGGCTCATTTTCAGTGGACACCCGAGGAGAAAAGCTCCAGAGATTTACAAACATAAACAACTTTTAACATAGCTAATAATTAATCACAAGACAATTCAAAAAGCAGTAGTAATGCAATAACAGATAAGAGGTACAGAAAACAAAATGTGAACAAGATAAGAATACAAAGCAAAGAATGATAATATTTGAAATTTCAGCAATGATAAAAATTTTTTTTTGTCTACCTTGTAGCAGACAGGTAGAATAAGATAAAAATGAAAACATGTAAACATGAAACAGCTTGTGTAACTAGTTAGGCAGGGGTTCTAATCTCATTGCAATTAGCTGTGTGTGTGTGTGTGTGTGTGTGTGTGTGTGTGTGTGTGTGTGTGTGTGTGTGTGTGTGTGTGTGTGTGTGTGTACATGTGTGTGTTCACAGTCAAAGAGCAAGATTCTGCATCCTGCTGTCAGCAATCTAGTCCCATGGAGAACAAATATTTTAACAGCTGTACATGCCTACACATCCATTTCATAAGACCTCCCAACATCCTCTCCCAAACATACAATAATGATGTCATCCACTATAAATTGTCCAGCAACAGTATGAGTGCCAGACTTGTGCCATGGTGCTTGTGTTAAATATTGTGTTTTATAGTTTGCGTAACTAGTTAGGTAGGGGTTCTAATCTCACTGCAATCAACTGGTGCATGTGTTTGTGTACAGCTAGTTCACATTCTAGAGACCATTTTAGAACAGCATGTGAGATACTCCTACTAAGATCATCTTCTCACCAGACACTGCTGATGTCATCAGATTTAAGGTGTTGTCTGATACTATGAATACCAGACTTGTGGTGTGGCGCCTGTGTTCTGTAGATAGCTAGATAGGAGTTCTAATCTCACAGCAGTCAAATGATGTTTGTTTATGTGTATTCATTCAACAATCAGTCTGGTGACAATTTTAGAATGGCATGTGAGTCCACAGCTATGTCAGACACTCCTCCGAACATCCTCCTTATTAGCATACATTGATGATGTCACCCTCTATAAAGTGCAGTCTGATGCTCTTTAAGTCAAATTTGTGTTGTGGCACTAACATTAAGTACTGTGTTTTCCAGCTTCTGTAACTAGATAGTTAGGGTTTCTAATCTGACAGCAGACAACTTGAGTGTGTGTTCATTCAAATAATATTTTGAGACAGTTTTACACCCAGATGTGGCTCCACATTCATGTCAGACACCACTTCCAACATGTTCTTATCAACATACAATGATGCTATCATACTGTATAACGTGCAACGTGACAGTGGTGCTAGTGTCATATTGTATGGAATTCAGCTTCTATACCTACACAGGAGTTTGCATGTTCTCCCTGTGTCTCCGTGGAGTTTCTCCCATGTCCGAAAAAGATGCTGTGTGACTCACCAATGAACAGAGCTGTGGGCAGCAGCACAGACTTTACATGGTGCCCTATAGGTGGAAGAGTTGTACAGACCAACCGCTTTGGGCATCTACTGTGATGTGCAATATCCTCAAGATAGGAGAACATGGATCACAGACTGCGCACCATGGCAGGGCTAGCCACTCGACTGTGTAAAATATGGCTCTAGGTGATTCGGTCATGTTGACTAATGTCGCCAAAAATGGGCATGGGTAGTTACCGGTGATAAGTAGATGAGGACCCAGCCTACTCTGACCCAAGCCAGAGACACATGCTAATGGTGGGAGGGGTATATGTGCCCCTATTGGCCAGTGTGTGCCCACCATAAAACCCCAGCAGCCCTGGGTCAATAAGCTACTGGCTGGTCGGTGTCTAGTTGCCCAGCCTGGCTTACCTGGGATAGGTCTGTTGAGCAAAAGCTGGATGTAAAACCAGCCAACCTGCCAGACATGAACTGAGAATTGCTACCCTTAATGTAGGTTCACTGACAGGACGCAGCTTGGAAGTGGATGACATGATGATGCTGAGGAGGCTGGACATCCTAATGTATCCAGGAGATGACATGGAAGGACAGTGCAAAAAGCCACTTGGTTTGGTATCCAGAGTCTACTACTCAGGTGGAAGGCAGGCTAGAAATGGTGTAGGAATTGTGGTGAGAGAGAGGCTTCAGAAGGCAGTAAGGGATATCATCAGAATTAATGATAGTTGACTATCTCAACTACATACTATACTTTTCTAGTTACACTTTTGTTAACTTTTTAAACAACTTAAATACTTCTCTCACTTTTTTCCACACCTGTACTTAAGTAACTTCCTTGTCTCTCTATCCCCCTTTTTTTGAACTTCCTGAAATTGTTGTTTAATCCCTTGCTTATTTGTGATTTATATGCATAGTGTATTTTGTATTTTACTGTTTTGTTACCATGTAGTAGATAGCGGAGCTTTTCTCCTCGGGCCTCCACTGAAAATGGACATGTATCCAGTTTGACTAGCCCGGTTAACAAATGTAAAATAAAATAAAATAAAATAAAATAAAATGACAGACTCATGGCAGTCAGACTCCAGTGTAATGATAGGGCAGTATTTATAATCTCAGCCTATGCCCCAAAGCAGGGTTGTGAAAGTGAGGAAAAGAGTGCATTCAGACAGCAGTTGCAGGACCTACTAGATAAAGTAGGACAGAATGAATTGGTGTTGATAATGGGTGACTTGAACGCACATATCAGGACAGACAGAACAGGATATGAGGACTGCCTGGGTCCAGATGGGTGGGGCAATAGGAATAAAGAAGGAGAAGCCATTCTAGACTTCTGTCTGGCAAATGGCTTGATAGTAGCCAACACACGGTTCAGAAAGAGAGACAGTCACAAGATCACATACAAGAGTAGTCAACATGCAATTCAGGTAGACTTCCTCCTAGTAAGGAAAAGGCACTGGGATATAATCTATGACTGCAAAGTCATGCTCAGTGAAACAGTCAGCCCACAGCATAAACCACTAGCTGCCACAGTCAGCTGCATGCAGTGGTCAGAGAAGGCTCTAAGGTCAACAGAGACCAGGCTGAAGACCTGGAAGTTGACTGGAGAAAAACTACAACAGTTCAAGGAATTACTCAGGGCTCTAGCACCCCAAGAAGAGGAGGAAATAGGTGGAATTGAAGAAGAATGGCAGCGCCGAAAAAAAGCATGTGTTAGGACTACAGAAAAGATATTTGGCTGAGCCAGGTATGAAAATAAGGTACACAAGGAAAGCTAATGGTGGAATGCAGAAGTCCAGGAAGTCATCAAAAGAAAAAAGGAGTGCAGGAAGAGGTGGGAGACAGAAAAGACTGACCAGGCTAGAAAGAAGCTACAAAAGAAGTTGCAATAGCAAAGAATAGGGCATCAGAGGCACTGTACCAACTTCTGGAAAGTGACTCAATAAGGGACACAAAGAAACTATATCAGGTTGCAAGGCAAAGACAGAAAGATAAAGAAGATAGTCAGACACCCTTCATAAGGGATGCCAACAACAACCTGCTCATAAGTCCAGAGGACATCAAAGGCAGATGGAAGGAGTATTTCCAGCAATTTCTGAATGAAGAAAACCCCACAGAAGCTGTACTGTACTGACACAGAAACAGCTTCCAAGGGATGGCTTGCACCTGTCACCCCTGGGCTTCCGGATATTGGCAAAGGCTCTTGCCACCCCCATAGTGCCTTTTTTAGGCAAGGCTCAAATGATAAACCTACCACCCTAGAAAACAAAAATGGAGAAAAACTAAGGGTAATACTGCTCAATGCCAGAAGTCTAAACCTCAAGATGCACGCCCTCGAAGCCCTCCTCAGTATGGAGAACATCGATGTCTGTGCTGTGACTGAAACCTGGTTCAAGGCTCCTGAGAGCACCCCAGCACTATCAGGTTATACCTCATATCATGCGTTCCGGCCCCAAAATCCGGACCGAACCACAAAAGGAGGGGAGTATCCATATTCATAAAGGATACCCACACCTCCAGGTTAGTGGCAACACACGAAGCATCGGAGACCATCCAGGTGCAATTAACCATAGGTAAAACTGCCCTACAGTTTGTAGCATGCTACAGACCACCCTCTCAAACTCAGGAAACCCACACAGCCTTCCTGAAGACACTGGAGAGTATGAATGTCTCTCCAAACACCATCATATTGGGTGACTTCAACTACCCAAACATAGACTGGGAACATTACTCAAGCCCCAACACCCTAGCCCAAAGGTTCCTGGAGTTCATAAACTCAAATGCTATGGAACAACTAGTCACCATTCCCACAAGAGGAGAAAATATACTAGACCTGATCATCACAAACATGGGGACAAAATGCTCCACACCTGAAGTATATCCCTCATTGGTGAGATCAGACCATAAATTAATCTCACTGGAGATCCACATCCCGCCCCCAACCCCAGCAAAAAAGACCACAGGGAAGAACTTCTCAAAAGCAAACTTCACACTTCTTAAGACTGGAGTGGTATCCTTCAAGGCCCCCGAGCCAGTGGAAACCACAACCCATGCTGCTGAAACCCTTACAAATGCCTTCTACGAGCACCTCCAGGAATGTATGGCTCAAGCAATCCCTAATAAAATCAAGACCCTTTCCACCAAAGGCAGGCGCCCAGTCTGGTGGACCCCAGCCATAAACAAACTCTACAACAAAAGGAGAAAGCTACTACATGACAGAGCAAAATCCCTAAAAGGGAAGGCATCTCTGATCACTACTAGCAAAAAACTACGATCACTCATAAAATCATCCAAGGCCAACTTTGAGAGAAAAATTGCTAATGACACAAAAGACAATCATAAGGCCTTCTTTAGCTATGTTAGAAACCTGGGTGGAAACTCCCAGATATGCTCAGAATTAGTCCAAAATGATACAAAAATCACTGAACCCACAGACATTGCCAACATACTGGCAGACAGGTTCAGTGCAAATTTCTCCTTCCCTCCCCCAAAAGGAGAAATATCTATCCCACCAGAGTCTAGCCTCCCAAACATCTCAGGCCCAGGTGAGAGCTGCTCTCTCTAAAGCAAAAACACAGCATCAATGGGACCGGACGGTGTCCCCGGCTGTGTGCTACACGAACTCAATGAGGAACTAAACCCACACATAAGGCTGCTGTTTAATCTTAGCCTTACTACAGGATACGTACCCAAAGAATGGCGACGGCAACTGTGGTCCCACTCCACAAAGGCGGTGCTTCTACGGACCCTGGAAATTACTGCCCCATAAGCTTGACGAGCCTTGTCTGCAAAGCTATGGAGAGGATCATAATGGAACTCATAAATAAAGACATTGGGGACCTACAGACACTGGATCCTACCCAATTTGGCTTTGTCAAGGGCAGATCCTGCCTCTTGAACTTGGTCGACTTTTTCGAAACAGTCACTAAGGCTATTGATGAGGGTAAGGCAGTTCACACAGCCTACCTTGACCTAGCAAAAGCATTCGACACAATACCCCACTCGGGCATCATAGAAAAGCTCACCAGCTTAGATGTAAACCCATATGTCACAAGATGGGTTGCAAACTGGCTCAAGGACAGAACCCACAGGGTTAGAGTTGCTGGTGCCATGTCAGACTCTAAGCCGGTCACGAGCGGTGTCCCACAGGGCTCAGTCCTGGGCCCCCTCTTGTTCGGCATTTATTTTTCTGAAGTGCAGGCAAACCTGTGGGACACCTGCCATAAACAAACTTTACAACAAAAGGAAGAAACTTTTGCAGAAAAGGAAAATCCCAGGATGCAAAAAACTCCCTTACTAGCCTCAGTAAGAAACTGAGATGCCTCATAAAATCCTCCAAAGCTAGTTATGAAAATAAAATTGCCAAAGATTCCAAAGACAACCACAAAGCATTCTATAACTATGTCAAGAATCTAAATGGCAATGCTCAGATCTGCTCTGAGCTAAAACAGAATGGCAATAAATATACTGATCCAAAGGATATTGCCAATATCCTGGCAGATCGATTCAGTGCCAACTTCACCCCCTCTCACCCCCTAAATGGCCCATCTCAATACCGGAAGATTGCCAAATTCCAGTAATAACGGCCACACAGGTACAAAATGCACTCTCTAAAGCCAAGAATACAGCATCCATGGGACCAGATGACATCCCGGGCTGTGTACTACATGAACTACAATATGAACTGGCACCTCACCTAAGTGTCATGTTTAATCATAGCCTCACCTCAGGTTTCGTGCCCACTGAGTGGCGCAGAGCTACAGTTATCCCAATCCACAAGGGGATCCACCTTGGATCCCGGAAACTACCGTCCCATCAGTCTGACAAGCCTTATCTGCAAGGCCATGGAGCGTATTATCATGGAACTTATAAACAAAGACATTGGCAACCTTCAAACACTGGACCCCACCCAGTTTGGGTTTGTGAAGGGCCGATCTTGTCTCCTGAACCTGATTGACTTCTTTGAATCAGTCTCCAGAGCCATGGACAAGGGTAAGGTGGTCCACACAGCCTATCTAGACCTTGCCAAGGCCTTTGACACCATCCCCACTCTGGAATCATAGATAAACTTACTAAGTTGGGTATTAATCCCTATGTCACCCAATGGGTTGCTAAATGGCTTACTGATAGAACCCACACTGTAAAAGTAGCCGACTCCAAATCCAGCTCCAGACAAGTGACAAGTGGAGTACCTCAGGGTTCAGTCCTGGGGCCGCTCTTGTTTGGCATCTACTTCTCTGAAGTACAGGTCAACACTAAGGGACTCTGGCTAACAAAGTTTGCAGATGACTGCAAACTGGGAGCCATTATTGAATCCCCAAATGATGTGGATACTCTACAAAAGGGCCTTACAGAAACAGATGCTTGGTGCCAGAGCCATGGGCTCAAGTTCAATGCCAAGAAATGTATTGTTATCCCCTTTGGGAAAAAACATGTATCCATGAATTACCATATAGGTGGCAGTACACTAAACACAGAAAGTGTGATAAGAGACTTAGGGACACAGGTGGACAGTGGTCTCACCTTCGATAACCACATCGCCACAACAGTCAGGAAATCCTTCTATGTGGCACACCTCATCACGAAGGGCTTTTCATCCAGAAAAAGGAGGTCATTGTCCCACTGTACTCATCCCTCATTAGACCCATTATAGAATACAACGCCCCATTTGGTATGTACCTCTCAAGACATCTGCAACAACTGGAAAGGCCTCAGAAATACCTCACTAAAAGAATCACAGGCCTAAAGCAGATGCCCCTCGCTGACCGCCTTAAAAAACTCCAGCTATACTCTGTCGCATATCGTCTACTCAGAGGCGATCTCTGCTTAACATACAAGGCCATGTCAAATCCAGAGCTGTTGGACATGCTACACTTAAAGAAATCCCAATCCCTCAGAGCTACACGCTCCAGGGATCTAAACCTTGTCATCACAATAAACAAAACATGCTGGAGGGATAGGTTCCTGACCCAGAGACTCCCCAGACTCTGGAATAGATTGCCCATACATGTCAAGCAGAGTGCCTCTTTGGACCTCTTCAAGAGGAACCTTGACATTTGGATGGGAGAAAGGAAATTCACCCCAGGGATCACGTCAGTCGCCCTGCTAGACAGGGGTCCAGGAAAGTAAATAATGTGGGAAGAAATAGCCAGGGAATTGTTATGGCTAGGCTTGTATAGGCCCTAGGGCTGATAGCCTAGTACCAACCTATGAACCTATGAACATTGGAGGATTGTGGCTGACAAAATTTGCAGATGACTGCAAAGTGGGCACCATAATTGACACTCCATCAGACACAGACATCCTCCAGAGAGGTCTCATAGAAATGGATAACTGGTGCCAGAGCCATGGCCTTAAGCTAAATGCCAAAAAATGTATAGTCATACCCTTTGGGAAAAACAAGGTAACCCCTAATTACCACATAGGTGGTAATCCATTAAACATGGAAGACGTTATCAGGGACCTGGGGACCCAAGTTGACAGTAACCTCTCTTTTGACACTCACATTGCCAAAGTGGTTAGGAAGACCTTCTACATTGCCCACCTGATCATGAAGGGATTCACATCCAGATCAGGAGAGGTCATTGTACCCCTGTACTCTTCACTTATCAGACCAATGATTGAGTACAACGCCCCATTCGGAATGTACCTTACCCGACACCTGCAGCAGTTGGAAAGACCCCAAAAGTTTCTCACCAAAAGGATAAAGGGGCTCAAACATATGTCATACGCTGCCCGACTGAAGAAACTCCAGCTCTATTCAGTCGCATACCGCCTGCTCAGAGGTGATCTGTGCCTGACATACAAGGCCATGTCCAACCCGGAATTAATGGACATGCTCCACCTCAAAAAATCCAAATCCACCAGAGCCACGAGAGCAAGAGACTTAAACCTCAACACGGATATAAATAGGACGTGCTGGAGGGACAGATTCATCACCCAGAGACTCCCTACACTATGGAACAGAATCCCAGTCCATGTGAGGCAGAGCCCCTCACTGACTCTGTTCAAGAGAAATCTTGACGAGTGGATGGGAGATCGTAGGTTTACCCCGGGAATCATCTCTGTGTCACTGCTGGACAGAGGCACAGCAAACTAATGGGTATAGTATTCTCATCCTAAGGGGTGGTGAAAGCCACACACACTCTGGCTAGGCTTATAAATGCCCTAGGGCAGATAGCCTAGTATGAACCTATGAACCTATGAACCTACAATGAGAGAAGAGGAGCCCATCCTAGAAGAAGTAAGAACAGCACTAAGAAAGATGAAGTCACGTAAATTGGCATGGCTTAGATGAGGTCCCAGCAGATATGATAAAGATGCTGGGTGAGATAGGGGAGAAATGGTTCCTGAGGGTACTAATAGCAGTGTGGAGAGAAAGGCGTATCCCAGATGACTGGAGAATAAGCATACTTGTGCCAGTGTACAACAACAAAGGGGACATTCACAATTGAGGGCAGTACAGAGGCATCAAACTCCTATCACATTGCATGAAAGTTCTGGAGAGGGTGATTGATAAACGGATATGCGAAGTAGTAGAATATAAGATGGGAGATGAGCAGTTTGGATTCAGATCAGGATGCAGCACAACTGACCCGATGTTTGCATTGAGACAGATACTTGAGAAGAAGCTAGAGATGAGGAGAGAGTCCAACTGGGCATTCCTAGACTTGGAGAAAGCATATGACAAGGTCCCAAGAAAGCTGATCTGGGCAGTACTGTGGTGGTTTGAAGTCCCAGTAAGATTGGTAGAATTAGTGCAGACTATGTACAAGGAAGCAATGACTCAAGTATGAACAGTGTTTGGCCTCACAGAGGGGTTCCCAGTGGGCGTGGGTGTACATCAGGGTTCAGCTCTGAGCCCACTGCTGTTCCTACTGGTGATGGACTACACTAGCAAACAGGTTGGAGGGGATGGATCAACAAAGCTGTTGTATGCAGATGATGTGGCAGTACAGGCAGTACAGCCAGACTCTGGGCTAGAACTTCAGCAAAGGATAGGAGAATGGAATGCAAATCTGAAAGCACATGGGATGAAACTAAGCACAGATAAGACTGTGGCAAAAGCAGCAAACTGCGGAAATCAGAAGAAGATGAAAACAGAGATAGAAGGGAAGATAGTGAAACAGGTAAACAGCTTCAAGTATCTGGGAGGAATAGTTGAGGAGAAGGGTAGTCTGAATGAAGAGATCAAAGCTAGAATCAGAGGGGCTGCAGCCAACTGGCATAGAGTATCAGGTGTAGTCTGAAAAGTAAGGTGTACAAGACAGTGGTGTGACCAGTACTACTGTATGGAACAGAAACCTGGGCAGTAAAGGCAGAACAGCTGAAGAAGCTAGAGGTGATGGAAATGAAGTGCCTGAGAAAGGTGGTAGGATGCACACTGTGGGACAGACGAAGAAATGAGGATATAAGAGCAGAAGCCAAAGTAGCTCCAATTGCAGAAAAGATCAAAGAGAACAGATTATGGTGGTTTGGGCACATGTGTGGATAAGTAGAAGACAATCTGGTGAGGAAGATTTGAGACAGACAGGAAGAAGATAAAAGGAAGCGAGGATGTCTAGCAAAGAGGTGGATGGATTTTGTGAAAGAAGATCTGCGACAGTCAGGCATGAGTGTTAAAAAGGCAGGTGTGTGGCACTGAATCGAGAAAGTTGGCGACAGTTAATACTATACCCCGACCCCATGTAGAAAAATAGGAAAAAGGGGGCTGATAATGATGATGATAAACCTACACAGATGTAATGCTCAAATCAGACTTGGTCTACTGCTGTGAGTGTGGTTGGTGGTACATTACGGTCATTGTATGATTTTTTGAATCTCTTTTCATTTCACTTCCACTTAAGAGAACCTTTAATATACCCCCATGTATCCAACATCCCCTTTTCCCCTCTGGCTACATGACATCCTTCCTGCAGAGGTGTAGAGGATGTCCTCATGTCAAAGATGCATACACACATCATGAAGTATAGTCCTTCCATGAACCTCTGCAAGTCATCTCCAGACCACTGGATGTGTGATTGTTAATTCTGTGATGGAGTGGTGTACATGTCACATATGGACAGAGGCAGTATGTAATGCAATCAGACAAATACACAAATATGCACATGGCCTATCTTCCATCATATAGATATAGCGAGTTTTGTTTAAATGGTATAATAATGGCTATGATTTTATGTGATGTTGGCTGTCAGCCTAGAAATGTCCTATGACCTTATGAACATACCACATGTCAATGCTGCTGCCATCCACATGTGCTATGTTGAGGTGTGGATGTACAGTAGCTCTAGAAGAATGTATTGCAATCTATGATGTAAGGTAATATATTGATGGCTGCAGCTGCCATTTCATTACATGTTCCTTCTAGTTCCTTCTATAACAGCTGTAGTCATATGCCTCCTGAGAATTGTTGACATGGGATGATGCTATTCATATTATTGGCTTAGTAAGGAATGTGGTTTTATAGTGGAGCATATCAACATTATAGGCAATTCTCATTCAACCATCATAGTGACAGTATGGCACAGGTGTGCATGTGTATACCTAGCACCATTAAATGCTCTGTGACATACATCAATATAAATTCATACTGATTGCATGGGCACATAAGTCTTGTTTCATCCACATGTTGTAATGTTGTGAAATACACAAAATACCACGTTTTGATTCAATTACAACCATATGAAATTAATTGTATGCGAACTGTGTTGCTATTCCCAAGGATTATTGCAGTGGTCCCCAGCAGCATTGTGTGATTATCAGCATTTGTGTCAGTAACTGTTCTGCATGAGCCATATCTAACTCATTTGTAATGTGTCCATATATGGTATCAGGCCACTAACACACTGCTTTCCAACGTAAAACTTATAGGCATATGTTCAGCAATTGATACAATTATGTGACATTGGTAGATTTGTATGACTGTGTGGACAGTACCACTGTGTGGCATGTGAAGCATAACCAAGATTGTATTTGAAGGTGTTGTCACAAATAATTTATTTAAATAAATGTGAAATGTTAAGGGGAATATACAGCTAAGTGCAGAGCCATTTGTGGATGCGACCAGCCATAATGAACTGGAGAAAATAGATAATCTACTAGCTGACAGTTTGTCTCAAACTTCACCCCCCGCCCCACATCCCCACTAGCCAACAGCCAAAGTATACATACAAATATTACTCAATTTATTTTCACAGGAAAGCATCTCATCTGTGGTCTCTCTAAGGCTAAAAACACCAAATCAATGGGCTCTAACAACATCCCAAGTTTCTTGTACAATAACTTAAAACCTGACATAGCAGACACAGTTGGATCCCTACTTAAACACAACCTCCAGACAGCCTATGTTCTGACAGAAGGGTGTACAGCAGGAGTCATCCATCTGAACAAGAGAAGACCATCATCTGATGCAGGGAATTATAGACCCACAATCCTGACTCTCCTCATCTGTGAGGCAGACCAAAGACTCATCATGGACCTTATCAAAAAGGAAACAGATAATCTCCCAACTGTGTACCCAACTAATTTTTAATTCATTAAAGTAAATAATGTCTGTTAAATCTGGTTGATGTCTTCAAGAAGGTTACCAAGGGCATGCATGAGAAAAAGAATGTCATCCAACATAACATGACCTGGCCAAGGCATTTGACATAAATTCACACTCGGCTATTACAGAGAACCTGTCTCAAATGGGTATAAACACCTACATCACCAAGTGGATGGATAAATGCACCACAGACAGGACACAATAATGTCAAAGTGTGTGAAGTGAACTGTAACAAGAGTCTGTTGATCAGGTCCATACCTCAAGGTTCTGTACTAGGCCCTTTCCTGTTCAGTATTTAAGTCTCAGAAGTCAAGACAAACTTTTACATCCTTTGTCTAACTAAATTTGTGGATGACTGCAAATTGTGGACAATTATTGAATCCCAGAATGCTATTGATATACTGCAAAAAGTATTGGCACACAACAATGATTGTTACCAGAGCCATGGAGACACACTAGATGAACAAAAACCACAATTAGCCCTTTTTTCAAAGCAACTGCATGCACTAATTACATTATAGACAGAACACAAGTATCAGCAGATCAAGTGGTACGTGACCTCGGTACTCAGGTAGACAGTCAGCGGAACTTCCACCAGCATGTGACCACAGTGTTGACAAATCCCTTGTATGTACCACAGCTCTTAAGTATTGTCAGACCATCCACATCAAAGGACGTTATAGTCCCATTGCTCTCAGCCCTCATCACACCAATAATTGAGTACAGTGCACAGTTTTGTACATACCTCACCAAACATATTCCAGGGATGATTTACTCAAGTATATTATTTTGCCACTATGAGCTTCTACACATCCTTTTGTCATACATAAGTATTATTTGTGATGCATAACCATTAGAAGTTGACAATACAGACTTCCTTCAAGGTGTTCTATAACATGCATGTGTGGTATGTCTTCCTATGATGCACCTAGTAAATACACAGATCATTAACAACATTGATAACATGCGTTACATTCTTGCAAGTGTAGATTGTGGCATATATGTGTCACGCAAACCTCTCAACCAGGTAGGATTGCTCATAACTTAAACTACAAGTGCAACAGTATCCTTCTTAACACCTCCCAAAAGTTGTCATTTTTGAGGAAGGTGTGTTGATTCCCCTTACAGATTACTGACAGATCATTACAGTTGTACAAGTGTGTTCATGTAGAATATGCATAATAACTCACAGTCACATATTTTGTCAATGTCACAGATTAAAGGCGGTATTATTCTGATATTGTCCATGATTGTGCATGCTTCTGTCTACTGTTGTCCATGCGCCTATTGTTATGTGTCTTGATTGGCTGAGACCTGTGTTGACATTACATTCATATTCAAGCAACTCATTTTGCACATCTTCACAATATTTACATGCCCCAATTATATATCCCATCCTTTCTAAATGTCACAACCAAGCATCTCCATTGCTATGTGACTTTATGTGATCGTCACATAATGCACAATAACTGTGTGATGATATGAATATAGCCACACAGAGGAGGTATAAACAACAGTGCGTACTGTATTATGTACATATGTGATTACTGTTCATGCTACAACTGTCTTGTCTTTGAGGTGTATGTACATTGACATGCCCTTATATGGTGTACATTCCCATGTTGCACCTGTCCTCTTCCCTTTCCTCATTCCTACCATTCATGTCTGTGGCCCTTTTCAATACACATACTTCCCCAGACTAGTGTATTTATAATGCAATGTATGTATCCTTGATGATCACCACAAAACCTTTATTTCAGTATGTCAGAAACATGTTGTACTTTACACTGCACCGAGTACACTTTCTATAATGTATTAGTACTGCAGTCTTTGCCTTAATTTTAGCACTGATGGTCATTGTGGCTGTCCGCACTATCTTGCAGAGCAGGTTTGCCCATAGGTAAACCTGTCTGCTTGTCTAAATGTGTTTGTGCTGCTTTACATGGTATCTTGAAAACAAGAAAAACTATTCTGTTTCCAGGGGTTAAGCCTAGCTCTGTTCTTATCCTCACAATAATTTATATTAACTGTGAGACAAGACAACCTCTGTTAAAGGGAATTACATGGCCTTCTACTGAAATCAAGTCTTTCTCCATTTTTCTGAGTTGTGTAGTCTATTAGGTGGAATATGTTAGGAGGGGATGGGGGGGGATGCAACTCCAACCTACATGCACATAGAGCAGGATAATTGTGCCAGGAAAAATAGGCCAACTGTACCATTTTATCTAATGCTGCCCATTACCAACTTCTGTCAAAGAAGCCACATGGCAACATGAAAAGGCATGAGGTAGGAATGATGCTAACATGTTGACAGTTTTCATGCATGTGGTTAACTATGGCAAGATAACATCACTCAAAGACATCCCTTTCTTAATGTTATACCCTACACCTCCTTTTTACAGGGAAAGTTAGCTTTATATAAATATGTGTATTCATTACATCTTTGAGATATTGATACAGGTCTTCCAAAAATATCCTTAAGAATTCCCATCATTGTTCATTGGACTTTGACCTTCCATTTTAACCACAGTTTCAGACGTTTAGTAGCAGAAATGTTGACCACTTCAGGACATATCTTTATCTGATGGGCTACTTTATTCACCAAACTCCTCTGTTCACTTGTATGAATTTACAAATTAGAATTAGCTTTGGCATTCCTGTGAAGTGTCTTTATTTTCATCTATATATCTTTAAACCAGACTCTGGCCCATAGTAAGATCTTGATAAAATACATTTCCTTTTGTCTGACCTTCATGCATATTTTTCAGTACTTGCAGTCTCACTTTGTCTCCTTACCTTAAACTTGACAAAGATTTGGCATTTCAGACAAAATAATGTGTTTGCTTACTTAGAGAACATGTCAACAACTGTGCCACTTTATCACTATGCTTTAGTGGTGTGGCTATAGAAAATTTGCTCACAAGTCTTCCATTATTACACAGCTGTGCTAGTGAATGTCCTTTTCCTCATAGTGTATTGCTGTACTCTAAAAGATATAGTGATCTACATTTATAAAACTGTTACAGAGGTTCACACTGTTTCTCACAGTCTGGATCATTCTATCTACTTGCCAGCTGCTGTGGGGTATCACAAAACTCTTAGTGATGTGCTTGATTTACCATTCATTTTTAAACTTTCTAAACATCTTGCTGGTGGACTGAGGACCGTTGTGAGAGATCACTTTTCTGGAACTCCATATCCTGAGACCATGCTTTTCATAATATTAATTACTCTTGTGTTCATTGTATCTCTCAACTTTACAATTTCTTGAAATTAAGAATAGAGATCCACACAGATCAAATGATTTTCAACAATAGTGGATTGCATCAGTGTAGCATGTGAGAGATTAAGTGCAGCATCAGACTGGCCCTCCTGGATGCATGTAAATTTCCAGATGGACCCCCTCAACTAGTTATTTAACCACACCCTGAATGCTAGAATAGTATAAATTTCCCTTTCTATAATTAAAAATCTTTGCCAGAGTTCTGCAAATAAATGAAAGATGCAAATTAAATGTTTCTGTATTTTACATATATTTTTATGGGTTTGAATTCTTTAGTTTTCAAGTCAACGCTTGCATTAAGTTTCCTGGCTGTACTTTGTTATGTGATAACATGAATGCCAACCTTTTGAGAAAAGAGCAACGAGATGATATGTTTGTCCAGCCTAACCATCTGCATAGCTCAGAGGGATGAAGCCATGACTGTGGTAATAAGGATTTAGGTTTGAGAAGTGTCTCAAGGACCAGTAGGAGACTGTGAGACCAGCCCTGGATAATCGATCTCAGCAGAGGATATCTGAAGAGTTGCCCACACTAGGACTGTTACCTGGTCAATACCAGAAAAACAGACTGCAAGAATTTAGGCATCACTTAGCAACACAGTAAACAGAAGGCAGTTAGGACATGCAGATTGAAGTGTGTATCCATGTATAACAATTAGCACAGTAAAGACTGCACATTGCAGCACACAATTCCTAGAGGTATATGTATTTAGTGTGAACAAAAAATGTTTAGTTGTCTTTTAAAATGGCCAGCTGGTGACCATTTCTTACTGCCACTGTCTAGATGTCAGTATTCCCCCAAAGGAACATACCACATACTATTGGGTGAATGGGAAGAATAAATGAGCCAATGAGGGCCTGCAGGGCTCGAAGGTCAGAATGATGAAACCTACAAAATATTGCCCTATTCCAACAGAATATGTGCCTATAGCAGCATGTTAAATGACTTCAAGAGAAACTGTAGAATTTTGAGATATATTAAAGGTTATGACAGCAGAAACCTAATCCAAAGTTGTACACAGAAATGCATACTGGAAATGAAGGTCAAATAACTTATGGGTTAGCACAAAACTAGCCATGAAAGACAATGTTCTTGGAGCTATCATTTCCAATAACTTTGAGGTAGGGAACCTGTAAAAAAAGGTAAAATGTAAATGTTAAATGGATAATAAATTGTATTTATACAGGTAACAGCAGAAAAATTAAAAAAACATAATCCACCACTACACAACACAATCAATATACTTTCCAGTATGTAGTAAAACTTGGAAGACTTTATACTGAATTACAGATACACACTAGTGGTGGTTCATAAGGAACACAGACATATAGTATAGGATTGTTGTACAAGACATCTGAGCTAAGCTTGTACTCTTTGAAAAAGAAGGAAATGTTGTTATGAGGAAAACTGCAAATACCCTACAGAATTTAGTGGAAGAGACAGAAGTAACACTTGTTGCATCAAAAAGATGTTCCATTTCTTGATGCTGTAGCAATGCCGTTAGAAGGAGGGTTGCCAGGATCAAGGTGTAAAGGGAGAAAGCCCTAACTACAGCCCAGGTGGCCTGAGGTTGATTAGCAGCTTAGGTGTCTGAGGTGCAGGTAGACAGGGATGGACATACCCCCTCATCTCCCTGGGATGGGCATGTCTAGGTATTCCCTTTGGGGAAGTGTGGTCCATAGAGGGAGTATCCCTCAGACATACAGGCAAATGCAGGGGCTGGAGATGAAGGGGGAGCTCAGAAATCAAAAAAATCCCTCTGGTGGAAGCAGTTAATGGCATGACCCCCCCCCCCCCCGGACCTTTAAGTTCCTCTAAGCCCCAGCATTAGAATGGAGATAGGCTAGGGGCTGTAGGAGAAGCTGGTAGATATGGCAATGGACAGAGGCATTGGGGTAAACCAGAAAGAATGAATCAGAAGGGGAACCAAAAAAGAGAGAGTTGTCAAATAACATCTGAGAAAGGATTTCATAGAGAAAGAAAAGCAAACTAGTGGAACAATCTTCCAGAGACATGTACCACTTGGGATTTACAAATGCAAGGAAAAGGCACAAAATAATAAAAGAAGGTGAAGCAGACTTTTAGCAATTAGAATGAATATGTCAACCCCAGTGTGCAAAATAGTTGGGCTGAAGGCTTTCTTCTGTCTATGGTACTGATGTCTTGTAATAACAATCTTCCAGCATTAACAGGCACGGCTGTGTCCTCATTTTGTTCATGTTCTTGGTTGCAGATGTGATTGTGAAGCCAACTATAACATACCAGAAGCGTCACCTGAATTTGAGAGCAGCAGATTCCATTTTCCCCTGCAGTACTTTGTATGGAAAAGAATGAACAGCATAATTATACCAGGTAAACCATTCTGTTTCATTTCCATATATGAACTTCATTTTTGTTTCTTAACACATGGATCAGTTACCATATACTCACAATGAGTTATCAAATCAGTATTACTTGTGAAAAAAATGTAAAAACACACTGAAAATTAATGTTAAAGAGACCAACATAAATATAAAAAAAAAACTAATAACAACCTAGTGTGGAGAAGCAGTAGTGGAGCTGTAAATAATATAGTGAGCTCTTTCAACAGTGACTTCTTCAGATAGACTTTAAGAAACACAAGCCCACAATAAATAGTTGCCAAAATCATGCATTAAAATTGAAATTAGAAAAATGCATAAAACAAGGGATCATTGTCTCAATTTCAACTTTAAAGCACTTTTAATCCTTGAGATGCTCATTCAAAGATGGGTGAAGGGGTGAGATATTCATAATAACCTGTCAGGCACCTTCAGAGGGACCTTCATGATTTGTGTTCTCATAATGCCTGATGTAAGTTTATTCTGCTGAGCCCACAAAACATAAAGGCTAGGTAGAAGTTTCTGAATTATGAAGGCCCCGTTGTGCTGGACTCTGCAGACCATGCTTATGACACAGTAGCTGCATGTTATGTGCACTTCATTCTATGCAGCAGAAGCAGTGTGATTCAGGAACACCATGGTTGCAGAGGCGTACTAATGACATTGTGGAGGGTGTAGTCCATCCCTGGTGTAATCAGTAAGCGGGGTGCTTTGTAAAACAAAATTCTGGTTCAGTGATGTTCCCATTATATAAGCTTTTCATGCTCAAAATACAAAAAGTTTAAAGTATCTTTTTTCCCCTTTTTCCATTTTTGCATGCATGTGTGCATGTGGATAGGATTGGAGGAAGAGAGGAAATACAGAGAATGAAGCCTGGGAGGAGTAGATGAGAATGGAGAGAAATATGCATATTTTTAAAGTCAGCAGCTTAGTTAGTGGTTATCAGGGGAATTGTGGAAATTTAAAAATTATTTTTTGTTGTTGTTTTAATCACAACAATGTTTTGTAACGGTCAACAGTCAGCCAAGACACTGTGGACTACCAGATTGAAGGTAAACATTTTTTCTTGTTTTAAAATATGTAGATAACCAGATTATCTTTCTTTTTTGGGTGGGTGGTTAGGCAATATTGGGTGTGTTACGGATGAAATGAATGTTTAAAGTTTAGTAACTGGATATTTATGTTCTTTTTTAATTGTACCCTTTTACTCTTTTTGTTTTTGTAAAGCGGGGGTTAACTAGCTGGGCTCTGGAATAAAGTAACTTGAACTCATTTGCTCAGTTTACATTCTACTGTTAAGGCTAGCTAGCTTAACTTCTGTGAATAAACTAAAGTATTTATGTTTTTGGAAATCCACGGGGTGACAACCACAGCAGTAATTTGGTCTTTTTCATTTGAGAATTTCAAAGCCTAGCTAGTGTGCATTTGTATGGAATAAATTGAGTGCTTGCTGGTTTATATGTTCATAGGTGTTTACTAGGTTAACAACTACAAGTGCCTTTTTAAGGCTAGCCACGCATCCTAAATCTCTGACAAGTTCTGGTACCCTTGATAAATGTAAGCAGGATCTTGGCAGATGAAACATTTACAAGAAGGGGCCTAGGAGATGAAACATTTACAGGTTGCCTGTGTCCATTAGAGATATAGGTGCCAAGCCAGGGATAAATTTCCTGTTCCCCATCCAATTGTCCAAGTTACACTTGAATTGGATTAGGGAGGAACTCTGCTTCACTTGAAAGGGAGCCTGTTCCAGAGAAGGGGTAGTCTCTGGGATACATATCTGTCTCTCCAGCAGATCCTATTTATATCACAGGCAAGGTTTAAGACTTTAGAATGGGTAATTCTGGTGCTGTTTGTTTTGTGGATATGCAGGAGGTCCATCAGAGTGGGGTCTGACAACGCCCTGTATGCCAGGCATAGATCTTCCCTTAACAGCCTGTAAGAGACAGAATACAGGGATAGGGCCTTGAGGTGGTCTGCATAGGACATTTTACTTATGCCTTGTATTCTTTTAGTAAGGAACCTCTGTGGACATTCCAATTTTTTTAAATGCCTGGCTAGGTACTTATTAAAGGGGGCATTGTACTTACTGATAGATCTGATGAATGCCAAATACAGTGGAAGAATGACTTCCTTGGACCTAGATGCCACACCTTTGCTTCTAAGTTGAGCAACACTGAATGATATTCTCAGTACTGTAGACACATGATGGTCAAAGGCTAGATTACTGTCTATGTGTGTCCCTAAATCCCTGACTACTGGGTCAACTCTAAGGGGTTTGTTGTGAATACGGTAGTTACCAGGGGTGGATGACTTCCCAAAGGATACTATTATGCATTTCTTGGCATTTAGTTTTAGTGCATGGCTCTGATATCAGTTGTTTGTCTGTGTCAGCCCTTCTTGGAGAGCATTAGTGTCAGTGAGGGATTCAATAACAGCTCCTAATTTGCAACCATCTCCAAATTTAGTCAGCCAGAGACCAATGACATTTGGCCTTCACGTCAGAGAAGTAAATGCCAAAAAGGAGCAGTCCAAGGACCGATCCCTGAGGGACTCCACTTGTAACTGGCCTCTATGTAGAAGTGGACTCCACATTTCTAACTTCCTGGGTCCTGTCTGTGAGACAGTTGGCTCTCCATTGGGTGACATATGGGTTTGTACCTAACCTCTTGAGTTTGTCAACAATGCCCAAGTGGGGTAATGTGTCAAATGCCTTGGCCAGGTCGAAGTAGGGAGTGTGAACTACTTTACCCTAATCCATTATTTTGGTGACCTTCTCAAGAAATCCACCAGGTTGACAAGGCATGACCTGCCACTGATGAACCCAAACTGGGTTGGGTCCAGTGTCTGGAAGCTTACTGTTTTATTATTGATCATTTCCATGATAATTCTTTCCATGGCTTTGCATATAAGACTAGTGAGACTTATGGGTCTGTAGTTTCCAGAGTTGGTAGATGGCCCACCTTTGTGCAGAGGGATGATTGTTGCCTTTCTCCATTCATGAGGCATGAAGCCTGTTTGGAGGCTACAGTTAAATAGTAATTCCAGAGGCCCTGATAGGTCATGTTTCATGCTATTTAAAAGGCATCCTGGAATATTGTCTGGGCCCATTGATGCAGTGTTCTTGGCCTTAAAGAGAGCATTAAGAACCTGTTCCCTAGTGATAGCAGAGGAAGTTATATTTGATTGTATTTCCTGAGGGAAGGTTAGGGGGAGAGAGAGGGGTAAAGTTGGAGCTGAATTTGTTGGCTAGTAGGTTTGCTCTATCTTCTGACTCAGTATAGGTGGCTCCATTTACAATGAGCTCTGCACACAAATGTGTATTGCCTTTGAGGTTGTGGACATAGCTAATGAATGCCTTGTGATTATCCTTGGCCTGGATGGCCAAATATACCACAAATTTGGCTTTAGTAGACTTTATTTGTCCTCTGAGTTGTTTGTTTAGTTTGAGGAGAGTGCTTTTATCCTGCTGGGTGCTGCACCTCCTAATTTGTGCCATAATTTTCTCCCTTCTGTTATACAGCCTATTGATTTTGTGATTCCACCAGAGTCGCCTGTTTTTTTAGTTAGTTCTGTACTTCTTCCTGGTGGGTATAGCTCCCTTTATGCAGCTATTAACATGCTTGTTTAAGGCTTCTGTGAACAGTTCTGAATAGGCAGCAGTGTTTTCATGGTTTTTGGGGTTATTACTTAATAGCAGAAAGTTAGCCTTAGAGTAGTTCCTGAATATTCCAGATTTAGCTGGGGGTACAGTTTTTATTTTTACTTCAAATGAGACTATTTTGTGGTCTGACATTACCAGGGAAGACATTACACTAGGGGGTGTGCAGGACTCTCCCATATTAGTGAGTACCAGATCCAGTATGGTTGCACCCCTGGTTGGTGTACTGACAATCTGGTCCAAAGCGTTTGTGGTCCAAAGCGTTTGTGTTTACAAAATCCAGACATTTCTGTGCCTGTACATTTGGTGTTGTATAGGATTCCCAGTTAATAGTGGATTAATTAAAGTCACCCATGAATATGGTATTGGGTTGGATGTTGAGTGTTTCCAATAAGTTTAAATACATGGTATGGGTTTCCTGGGTCATAGAGGGGGACCTATAATTTGCATAGAAGTTGTATTGGATTTTGCCTATGGTGATTTGAACATGGAGTAGCTCAAGTGCATTGTCCTGTTTGACCAGCCTTGAAGTATATTTATTTTTTATGTAAATCGCGACACCTCTGCCTTTAGTCCCTGTCTGTGTAGAAGCTGGTCAAAATGTGTGGAAGGCATTATAACCTTGCACTGTCAGTGCTCTCCGGGGTTGTAAACTATGTCTCAGTGACAGTACAAACATCAGCATTCTCTAGGGTGAAGACAGCTTCTAGGGAGTGGAGTTTTTTGCTTAGTTTCCTAGCATTGAGCAGTAATACATTTAGATTTTCTTGGTTTTGATTTGCTGTGTCGGAAGTACTTTAAGTTTGACCTTGCATAAAAAAGGCACTATGGGAAAAGACAATGTTTAGCTAATATTCAAAAGCCTAGAGGGGAGAGGTGCAGACCATCCCTAGCAGAGCAGGATGGTCTGTTGATCATCTCCTTATATGCTGCCAAATATTGCACCCCCTTAGAGTAACACCAGAAATGAACAATTATTAAAGTCAGTTATCTTTCATTCATATTGTGGCATCATCCTTGAGAAGTTAAAATACTGTTCAGTGCTAGGCTCATATCAGCCTGGGACACATTCTGGGAGCTCCATGATGTCTCTCTTCATTTAGTTTAGGGAGGTATGTCTCAGGCCATTTACACCCACATGGACTATGAATGAGTCATACTGGTACTTGTGGTCCAATGACCCGAGTGCATGGGTAATGTGGCGGATCCTAGCCTCTGATAAACAACTGACTGTAACATTCTCCTTACTCAGCCTGGTGAGAATGACATCAGTGTGTCTCACTATAGAGTCTCCAAAGGATTGTGTGGTGGCTTTCTTATGGGCTTAGAAGTAGAGGTTCCATGAGATGTGGCTGTATGTGTTGATGTGGGTGTTTTGAAAGAGTGCATTTGGAGCTGCTGAAGGTCTTTATGTGTACTTCATCTAGGAGTTTTTGGGGGTTTAGGAAGGTTACATTTAAGTACCTCATCATATGTGGATCTATATGTCTGCTTTGAATTGTGTGTTATGGGTGCAGCATGTGTACTACTGACAACCTTGCTGACATTAGGAGTACTTTTACAAGAGAGCATTGCCTCCAGTGACATTATGTAACTACATTTCTTACACACCATATCAGTTTATTTGAGAATTAACTGGTTGTCAGTAAATATGAGGCAATTTATACATTGCCTAAGGATGTCCATATCCATCAAGCTAGTAACGGAGATAGTGGGAAAGTTCATATACATGGCAACAGACCCTTTTTATTGATTAGACAATTGGAGTGAAAATATAAAGTAATGTCAGGAGTATCCAGTTTGCAGTTCTAAGGACAGTGCCTGTCACTGTAAACTAGCTGTCCTGTGTGCAACTGGGTACTGGTGAAATTTCAGTCATGCTTTTACAGGAAAAATGTTACTCAAAGTGTTTGTGTCCGTGCAGGGCACTTCCAAACTCTTGAGGGGAGACTAATAAGTAGACCCCGAAAATTTAAGGATGAATTATTTAGGCAGATATTCTTAAGTTAGAAACAAATCAAGTACTACATAATGAAAACAAAAAATTAGCTTGTTAAGAGTGATGAAAAGAGGGGAGTTGTGGGAATGGTTACTGCCTGGCTAATACTAGTGCTGGTCTCACCGCAGCTTCACTCTGCTGGGATACAATGCTCCTTTGCTTCTTCTCTCACCAGAAACAAAACATTAGCACCAATCCCAAGATGAGAAGCAGGCCACAGCCTGTTTGTGATCCATAGTCTTGTCCCAGATGATGCAAGGGTCTGCAGGCTTGTTGTATGTAGCCTTTTCCTGCAAGATGCCTTGAATCGCAACCAGACCAATTAGAAACATCAAGCACAGACACTCACTGCCCAACCAGAAACAGTTCTTCTCTCACCAGGAGCAAAATATAAGCACAAATTCCATGCTGTCATATTAGGCTTTACGGTGATCAGAAGTCTCCAGCAAATAATGTTCCTGTGCTCCTTCTCTCACCGGGAGAAAACAGAAGTACTAATTCCAATGTGACACCCATGCCCTGGCCCAGCAATCAAGGAGCCTCAATCCTCACCACTAACACCAGAGAGGGTGTCTCATATATGAGGAAAGGATAACAAATACACACAGTAAAGTGCAATTTCCCTTAAGAGTACACAGAGATCACAGTCAGTCAGGGGCTGGTCACTCCCTTGCTCTCCAGGTCCCCAGTAAGACTCCCCACTGGCACAGCTATAGGGTTCAGATCTCAGCCTAGTGGGCAAGCTAAAACCTATAGCACCCTCTCTGTCCAACCAGTGCTTCATGTCCCTGCCCAAATAGCTGACACACAAACACACACACACACACACACACACACACACACACATGCACTTGGAGATAAGAGTTTATACAACCACACAGACACTCCTGGGGAAGGCTGGCACAGGTTCTTCAGCTGTGCCCCATTTTCCCAGACTAAATGGTAGTACTAGCTGCCACCACCCACTAATATTTATTAGCTACTCAAAGGCCCTTAAAAGGGTGTCCAAGTATTACTGTGCAATATTATTATCCAATTAGCAGTATAGCCCATGGCTAAAGCTATTGGAGTGGCTTTGTACAATTTTACCAAAGGCATGCAAGTACACTAAAGAGCTTAACTTATCTCTACACAAAACAGCCACAGTTAAAGGGTTTAAAAATATTTAATAATAAATAATTAAAAATACAAGACAATACTTTCTACTACACAGTCCTAGTCAAGAGTTCGGAGATCACAGAGAAGCATAAAATAATTTAGTAGTACAATTCTGACATCACAGAAAAACACTTAGTCTAATTGTTCTAGTTTCTAGCTATTTCTAAAAGAAAACACAAGTCTAAGATAACTTACATAAGACAACAGGCAGTGCTGTGAGTTGGATAGTCAAGACAAAAATGCTTAATGCCTTTTGATTCTCTCTGTTTAAATTGCTGTTGCAGTCCTGATTCCCATTACATCATTTTTTACACTTTCCTGATGTTCCCAGGGTGAAAGAAACTGCATTTACATTATTTTACACCTAGGCAGAAACCAGAGCAATAAAGGGCATTCCATATGTAAATTCTGGTCATTAACTTTAACCTTAAAACAATAGGCAGGAAGCCTTCATCTAGCCCGTCCGGTGCCAAATTTTAAACATTAAAGACATTCATGAAATAATTTTAATTTCAAAGGACAGACAAGAAATGCTTGACTTTGCTTTCTTTACAGCAGAGGGTAATGTTGCTACATTGTTTTGAGTTCAACATTTCACAGCATATTCTTTCATTTAAGAAAACAAGTCTGTAATTCAACATTCATATTTACAAATGATAGAGTTATCTGCATAATTCTATCTGGCTAGGCTGGCAGCCTTCATCTATCTTCACCCTGTCTTCACATATCCCCCCCCCCAAGAGAACTCAAGCTAGTTTTTCAAGTGCTCCTTGAGAAACGCTGCTTGAGAGAGTTAGGTCTATCTGAGTATACCTTACCCCATTCCCTGTCTTGAGAGCCCATCTGCAGTGGCATTGCTAATCCCACTATGGTGCTACACTGACATATCATATGCTTGCAACCTCAGGCTCCATCTTAGCAACTTGGCATTTTGTGGGCTGGCTTTGTTTAACCATGTTAGGGGGTTGTGATATGTCATAACAGTGAATTTTCTTCCATACAGATAAGGCTGAAGTTTCTGCAATGCCCACACTATGGCTAGACATTCCTTTTCTACAGCTGCAGAGCATTCCTCCCTGGGTTGGAGCCTACGACTGAGATAAATCACTGGGTGCTCTTCTCTCTCTGAAGAAATATGGCTAAGTACAGCCCCCACCCCTTGGTTTGAAGCATCCACCTGCACAACAAATTATTTGCTGTAATCTCGACTGGCTAACACAGGGGGTCCTCCCAAAGCTTCTTTAAGCTTCTGGAATGCCTGCTCACATGCCGGAGTCCACACTACCTTATCTGGCCTGTTCTTCCTTATCAGGTATGTGAGGGGAGCAGCTATGGTACTATAAATGGAGATGAACTTTCTGTAGTACCCTGCTGCCCCTAAAAATGCCCTCACCTGCTTTTTGTTAACAGGTGCAGACCATGCCTGAATGGCTTCCACTTTGGCAGGTTCTGGCCTTATCTTACCACTCCCCACTCTATGTCATAGGTAAGAGACCTCCACCATACCCACCTGACATTTGCTTGGCTTATTGGTCAACCCTGCCCTCTGTAGTCTGCCCAGCACCTCCCTGACATGCTGAATGTGCTCTGGCCAGGAATGGCTGTAGATGGCAATATCATCTAGGTAAGCAAGAGCAAACACTCCTACTCCTACTAGGATATTATCTCCCAGTCTCTGGAAAGTCGCTGGAGCATTCTTCATCCCAAAGGGCATCTTTATGAACTCATACAAACCAAAAGGAGTCACAAAGTCTGACTTCTCTCTAGCACTGGGAGTCAAGGGCACCTGCCAGTAACACTTGGTAAGATCAATGGTTGTAAGATACATAGCCCCCACCCAGCTGCTCTAGGGCCTCAACTGTTCTAGGCATGGGGTAAGCCTCTGCCTCTGTATGATTATTTAATTTCCTATAGTCCACACAGAACCTGGTGCTGCCATCCTTCTTTGGCACCAGCACCACTGGGGAGGCCCAGGGACTGTTGGACTCTTGAATCACCCCTAGTGCCAACATCTCCTGTACCTCCTCCCTCAGAGTCTGTTTGACTCTCTCAGTCACTCTATAAGGGACCTGCCTAATAGTCCTTTGGGGTCCTGTATCCACCTGGCACTGCACCAGGTGGGCGCACCCTGGTTTCCCAGTGAACATGTCCCCAAATTCCTGCAACACTGCTCAGATTTCTCGAACCTGGGTAGGAGATATCTGCTGGGACATTGCTACCCCTTCCACTGAGGTGTCTGCCTGAGCATCACTGAGGAGATCATTTCCCAGATCTCCCTCAGACTCCTCCTGCAATCCACTACAAATGCTCAGCACAGGGGCCTCTCTATCATAGTAAAGTTTCATCATGTTAACATGGTACAATTTGTTCCCCTGCCTTCTGCCTAGCATTTCCACCATGTAGTTTACATCACTTACCTTTCTTACCACCTTGTAGGGTCCCTCCCAAGCTGCTTGCAGCTTGTTGTGTCTGACAGGAATGAGAACCATTACCTGCTGCCCCACAGCATACTCTCTAACTCGAGCATTCCTGTCATACCACACCATTTTCTGTTATTGGGCTTCTGCCAGGTTCTCCTGGGCCAAGCCCATGAGTTCCCTGAGCCTTGTCCTGAGGTTTAGGACGTATGCCACAACAGACTCCTTGTGAGACTCACACTCACCTTCCCACTCATTTCAAATTAAATCTAGAGGTGCCCTCACCCTATGCCCATACAGCAACTCAAAGGGTGAAACACCTGTGGATTCCTGGGGAACCTCTCTGTAAGCAAACAACAGATGGGGCAAATAGTTGTCCCACTCCCTCTTAAACTGATCTACAAATGCCCGTAGCATGGACTTGATTGTAGAGTTTAACCTCTCAACAAGACCATTAGTCTAGGGATGGTAGGGGGTGGTCTTCATGTGCTTCACCCCACAGGACTTCCACAGACAAGCCAGCAGGTCTGACATGAAATTGGCACCTCTGTCAGTCAGTATTTCTTTTGGGAAACCTACCCTGCTGAAAATCTTTAACAAAGCATTTGCTACCTTCTCTGCCTCAATGGAGAACAAAGCCACTGCCTCAGGGTATCGTGTAGCATAATCCACTACCACTAGGATATACTTTTTCCTTGTGGAACTTGAGGTACTCAGAGGACCCACAATATCCATAGCTACCCTCTGAAATGGCTCCTCAATCACAGGCAAAGGCATCAAAGGAGCTCTCACCTTGTCTCCTGCCTTGCCTACCTTTTGGCACTGCTCACAGGTCCTGTAGTATCCCGTAACATCTCTGGAAATTCCAGGCCAATAGAAGTTCTGCATAATATGCCTCTTTGTACATTTTATATCCATATGACCTGCAAAGGGAATATCATGGGCTATGGCTAGAAGTGCTAGATGCTAGGCTCTAGGCACTACCAACTGCTGTACTCTCTCACCTTCTAGCCATCCCTCAAGGGTCCACTCTCTGTATAGTAACCCTTTGTCCCAGTATACAGATTCCCCCTTTCCTTGAGAATCAGGTGCCTCCCTAGCTACCTGCCTCAGGGCTTGCAATGTATGGTCTTAGATCTGAGCCAGTCTCAACTCTCTCCTTGTAACCCTTCCCAGCTCCCCTTCCACAGGAAGTCTGGCATCCTTTGACAGTGGTGCCTCACTGTCAGCCTGGGTACTACTACTTACCTCTACCTTTGCAGTCACTCTGTCCATCAGTACCCCCGAGCAGCTGTGGCTCACCTTCAGGATCCTTGCTACAGAGTAGCTCCCTCTCTGAAATAACCACCTCACCAGTTCTGGCTGCAAGTATGCAGTCTGTCTTGGTCTCCCCTAGGCTACCAGACCCACATGCTTGTCTAGCGTGACTGCGTGTAACTGCATAAGCACATGGTACTGCCTCATCCAAATCTTTCCCTATCAGGACATTTGCAGGATGGTAGTTTAGTACCCCTGTTGCCTCAAGATAACCTACTATTGGCATTTTGTCTATATCAATTACTGGCTCTCTCACTTTTTATTCCCCACCTTGCCTCTGTGGACACCTGTATGCCACATGGCTCCACTGGTTGAATTCAAAACATTTAACCCTAGCTCCTGGATGTGTACCTGGGCTAGTGGCTTCTCCTGCTACTGGCAGATTCTGTTGTGGCAGTCTGTGCCACCCACCATGGGTTCCTTTAGACCCATGAGCAGTACTGGGGGTCCCCTTCCTGTGCAGAGCTGCCCTGCTTACCAGGTAAAGGTCTCCCTTCTTCCCCAATTCATCTGAAGTAGCACATTGTCTATCAGCTAACCAGATGCTCATATCCTCAGGCAAAGTGCTAAGGACTTATTCCCTCACCAAAAGGTCTACCATCCTTTCAAAATTGGTGACCTGACATCCACTCACCCACCTATGGAAATAAGGGCTCAGTTCAGCAACATATTCACACACACTTTTATCTGCCTTGCATCTATGCTCACGAAACTTTTTCCTATACGTTTCAGGTATTAGCTTAAACAATTCTAACAGACAATTTTTTACAGCAGTATAATCAAAACATGCCACGTCAGACATTTTAGATAATACAGTTACAGCTTTCCCATGGAGTAAGGGGGTCAGGAACCGTATCCAGAGCCCTTGGTCAACTTCATACTGTTTACATACCCTCTCAAACATATGAATGAAACTATCAAAATTATCCCCCTCTTTAAACTGCAGAAGAAATTTACTGACCTTTTGTGTTTCTGGGGTCCAGTTACTCCCTTCCCCATTACCTCCATGACTCTGGCAAAGAGTCAGCATCTCCTTCTTATGCTGCCTCTGCTTCTCTATTTCCTCAGCTTCTAGGCATAGCAGTGTCTCATTATCCTCACTCTCTAGATGCCTCAGTCTTTCAGCTACTTCTAATTCCACATGCCTGGCCTCCAACTCAAGTCTCTTTAGCTCCAGCTGGATTTTTAAGTCTACTGCAGAAAGGTTGAGCTGTCCATTCTCCGAGGGTATTATATCTCCATGGCCAGTGTGATTGTCCTCCTGGTTGCTGTTTTCTGAAGCAGCTGTAGCCAAGGCTGCAATCAGGTCTGCCTTAGTCAGGTTTCCATGCACCAGTCCCCTAGTTTGGCACATCTCCACCAGCTGGCTCCTTGTCAGCTTTCCATACTGCTCTGCTGACATGCTGCCAGGTCACCCTGACTAACTAAGCTAACAAAAGAAATAAAACAATTGTGATCTGAACTCTGAGTATTCACTACGTGGCTGTTTTAGAGTACAAAAACACCTTCAAAGCTCACTGTACACAAGTTACAGGATTCACTCTACCCACACCACTACAAGCCAATTAGTATTTACCAACTAATTAATATGTGATGTGGATATCCCACCACTGCCAAAAAATTAATATGTGAAGCCTGTGCCCTGGCCCAGCAATCAAGGAGCTTCAATCCTCACCACTAACACCAGAGAGGGCATCTCAAATATGAGGAAAGAATAACAAATGCAAACAGTAAAGTGCAATTTCCCTTAAGAGCACACAGAGATCACAGTCAGTTCGGGGCTGGTCGCTCCCTTGCTTTCCAGGTCCCCAATAGCACTCCCCACTGGCACAGCTATAGGGTCCAGATCTCAGCTAGTGGGCAAGCTAAAACCTGTAGCACCCTCTCTGTCCAACCAGTGCTTTGTGTCCCTGCCCAAGTAGCTGACACACACACACACACACACACACACACACATGCACTTTGAGATAAGAGTTTATACAACCACACAGACACTCCTGGGGAAGGCTGGCACAGGTTCTCCAGCTGTGCCCCTTTTTCCCAGACTATACGGTAGTACCAGCTGCCACCAACCACTAATATTTATCAGCTACTCAAAGGCCCTTAAAAGGGTGTCCAGTTATTATTGTGCGATATTATTATCCAATTGGTAGTATAGCCCACGGCTAAAGCTATTAGAGTGGCTTTGTACAATTTTACCAAAGGCATGCAAATACACTAAAGAGCTTAACTTATCTCTACACAAAACAGACACAGTTAAAGGGTTTAAAAATATGTAATAATAAATAATTAAAAACACAAGACAATACTTTCTACTACACAGTGCTAGTCAAGAGTGCAGAAATCACAGGGAAACTTAAAATAACTCAGTAGTACAGTTCTGACATCACATAAAAAACACTTAGTCTAATCTTTCTAGTTTCTAGCTATTTCTAAAAGAAAACACAAGTCTAAGATAACTTACACAAGAGAACAGACAGTGCTGTGAGTTGGATAGTCAAGACAAAAATGCTTAATGCCTTCTGATTCTCTCTCTGTTTAAATTGCTGTTGCAGTCCTGATTCCCATTACATCGTTTTTTATACTTTCCTGGTGTTCCCAGGGTGACAGAAACTGCATTTACATTCTTTTGCACCTAGGTAGAAACCAGAGCAATAAAGGACATTCCACATGTAAATTCTGGTAATTAACTTTAGCCTTAAAACAATAGGCAGGAAGCCTTCATCAAGCCCGACCGGAGCCAAATTGTAAACATCAAAGACAGTCATGAAATCATTTTAATTTCAAAGGACAGACAATAAATGCTTGACTTAGCTTTTTTTATAGCAGAGGGCAATGTTGCTACATTGTTTTGAGTCCAACATTTCACAGCATATTCTCTCATTTAAGAAAACAAGTCTGTAATTCAACATTCATATTTACAAATGATAAATTATCTGCACAATTCTATCTGGCTAGGCTGGCAGCCTTCATCTACCTTCACCCAATCTTCACACCCAAGATTACTGAGAGGCAGAATGTGGGCTCTTCAATAATTGGTGGTCTTGCAATAGATGTTGCAGATTTTAAAGGTAAGATGAAAAAATGGGTTAATATCCTAAACACTGCAGTGTGCATTAAACAGTTAGATATGAAAGGGCGGGAGGGGGTGATAACATAAGCATTAGTTGTCTAAGTGGAGAGCCACTAATTTTACAACAGCAAGATAGATTGAAAGGGGATGGGCACTTTGTATTCTGGTTCTATGGAATACAGTGGGATGGCCAATAAACTTAAATAGTTGAAGGAAAGTGATTTCACAAAATGATAACTTTGTGCTTATTTACAACAGCCAGGTGAGAGGGAAGGAGATATGCGGTCAAATTAACGCAGGGCCAGGCAACTAGAAAGACAGTTGAATTTAGGAACACAACAGCAACGGGGTAGGAAAAATTCTGTGTGAGTCATAAGAGACACATCTGTGGTCTCTTTCCTAGTTTTAATTTGCAATTAAAAGCAGAATATAAGTTAAACACAGTGTAAAGAAAACAAATCGCAATATACAAAACAGAAGAGGCAATAAAGTAATATAAACTACAAGAAAGGATAAAGCAAACTAAGTTTTCCCTCAAAGCAAGTTGTGGGAGTCTGTGTGGGGTGGGGTGCTAGCTGTTCTGTGGGAAACAACTTGTCCACTTCATTACTCAACTTAAAGTCTGGTATTAAGGGCTGACCTGTGTGTATTTGGGTGGAATAAATTTGGAATACTTTTGTTTTTTTATGAGAGAGTTGGCTAGCTGTGCTGTGGATGAAATCAGCTTGCCATTTTCACTTTCTTAGTTTAAATTCTGCCATTAAGGGCTGGCTATTGTGCATTTGTTTGAAATAAATATAATTTTTGGAAAGGGATGGCTAGTTATGTTGTAGGAAAAATAACTTGTCTCTACATTCTCTCAAGCTTAAAGTCTCTTATTAAGGGATGGCTAGTTTGCATATGTGCAAATTAAAGTGAAATATTTATATGCTTTTTTTTCTTGGGAGGGGGCTGGCTAGCTGTGTTGTGGATGACATACCTTTTTTTCAGTCTAAAGTCGAGTATTGATGACTAGTCTGTATTGTGTAAAATAAATTTTTATATTATTTACTCTAGTCAGTCACTGTATAAAACACATTTGAAACTGTCTCTGATTTTTCAGAATGTTCTTGTCTTTGCCTAATATGTTTGGTATGCAAATGACAGTCTTATTGCTTGCTTAGCTTATAGTCTGCCTTTACATGACTAGTGTGGATTTGCATGAAATACAATGTATTAACTCTCTGGATGCTGTATTTGTGAAAGCAAGTTGAACGGGTTTCTGATTTTGCAGACTGTCCCTGCCTTTGTCTTACATGGATTTGTAATACAGTGGTTGTATACTAGCCTGCAAGATATACCTATCCCTCCAAACCATTCTGTTAATGTTGCGAAAGAGGTTTAGGTCTCCGAATCAAGTATTTTTGACACCATTTGACTTGCAAATGTGAAATATGTCCATCAGTAATAATGGGTCTGAGGATGCCTTGTATGCCAGATGCAGATCACTTCTTAGCATCTGTAAGAGATGGAATATAGCAATAGGGCTGAGAGTCAGTCCATGTAGGACTTGTACTTTAGGTCTTGTATCCTTTTTGCAAGGTATTTCTGTGGGCATTCTAGTTGTTGCATGTACCTAGACAGATACATGCCAAAAGGGGTATTATCTTCAATGACTGACCTAATGAAGGCTGAGTAAAGGAGGACAATGACCTCCCTGGATGTAGAAGCAATCCCCTTGTTTATTAGCTGAGAATGATTATTACTGACAAAATTTGTAATAAACGAGGAGTGTTAGGAAAAAAAAAATCTCCACTCGGGGGAAGGGGTGTTAAAAAAATTCTCAGCTCCAGGTGTCTAATATGCCTGGTATAGCCACTTTGTGGTTGTCTTAGCTTTGCTTTGTAAGCTCTCTGTGTGTTCTCTCCCCTGCTTGACTGTGACTGGAACTCCCCAAACCTTATGTGCATTGCATCATAAATCAATATATCCCACACATCCTCCTCATCCTGTCAGGGATCAAAACCTTCATCCTACCACCTTGCAGACTGCTAGTGACTGGAATCTATGGCCTACTCCTCCCCATTCTTATAACAGATGGAATACCCTGAGCATATTTCCCCACCTTAGCCATTATTACAGTCCCCAACTCATTCTGTACCCACCTTGGTAAAGAATAGGATCCCATGTCATCCCTCTTCATTCCACCAGTGACTGGATACCTTCATTCCCCACACACATCCCTGTGTGGCTCTCAGTATGTCTGGAAATGACCGGTGGCCCCGCTTAGATTCTCCCAGTTCTAGCAATGATTAAAGTCCT